>NC_057798.1:136924135-136929552 GCF_018294505.1 Triticum aestivum | reverse complement strand
ACGGATCGATCGGGACGGCACCGAGGAGGAAAACCCACGGCGTTGCGCTGTCCCGGGGACGCAGGCAGGCAAGCAGGTGGCGTGGCAGCATGGCCGTGCGCGCGCGTCGGACACGCGCTCGGCGTCCGACTAGCGCGGTGGAGATGATGACTGGCAGTTGGGCCAGTGGGCCGCACTGCTGGGCTGGGTAAGTGGTCAGGTATTCTCTCTCGCTCTCTCTCTTTCTAATTCTTTCTGTTTCTATTTTTCTGCAGCTTTGTGGCTTTACTAAAAATACTAAAACAATCCCAAAAATCATGCAACCGCTCATGACCACTGTTGGAAATATATCCTACATCAAACATTTTAGTTTGGGATTATTTGAGCATTTAAAATATTTTATAGTATTTAAATGCCCAAATGCAAATACGTAATGATTTAATTCAAAACTCCAGAATGGCCTAGGAAAATGTGCACCATTTTTTGGAGAGGTTTTCACCTTTAACAAAAATCATGAACTTTTCTAAAGGGCATTTGGGTTTATTGAAGATATTTTTATTGAACCTAGTGGAATTCATTTGGTGCTAGGGTTTCAACAATCCCCATTTCAACTTTCAAAGGAATTTAGACATGATGCATGGATGCAATGCCACTAGATACAAGCAAACTCTAGGGCTGTGACACCTAGTATCCACTATGTTCTGAGATTGATGTTGCTATGACTTTGCTATGCTTAATGCTTGTCACTAAGGCTCGAGTGCCATGACTTCAGATCTCAACCTATTATGTTTTCATGAATATATGTGAGTTCTTGATCCTATCTTGCAAGTCTATAGTCACCTATTATGTGTTATGATCCGATAACCCCGAAGTGACAATAATCGGGATACTTCTCAGTGATGACCGTAGTTTGAGGAGTTCATGTATTCACTATGTGTTAATGCTTCGGTCCGGTACTCTATTAAAAGGAGGCCTTAATATCCCTTAGTTTCCACTAGGACCCCGCTGCCACGGGAGGGTAGGACAAAAGATGTCATGTAAGTTCTTTTTAATAAGCACGTATGACTATATTCGGAATACATGCCTACATTACATTGATGAATTGGAGCTAGTTCTGTGTCACCCTATGTTATAACTATTACATGAGGAATTGCATCCGACATAATTATCCATCATTGATCCAATGCCTACAAGCTTTTCACATATTGTGCTTCGCTTATTTACTTTACCGTTACTACTGTTACAATCACTACAACTAGCGTGTGCACCTGCGCATTTGCGCGGCTAGAATTTGATAAATCTTTAGAGTAAATTGTATGACTATTAATATTTAATTTAGAGATTCGGACATTTAATGTGGGAAATATTGTATTGTTGTGTATTTGAGCTAGTGCTTATTCATTTTTTTTAGCTTCATACAATCATATGTATTTTGATTTTCTCAATGTATTATTTCAGTTTGCCGTGCTATTTTTTCCTTAAATTTGTTGTACCCATGCATTCACATGGCTAGATTTAGATATATCTTGTATTTAGAATGAATGCAATGTATTTTGATATTTAATATTAGAGATTTGGACATTTAATGTTGGGAATTTTATATTATTGTGAATTGAGCAACTCGGCGCTCATATTTGTAGCTTCATATGGTCATATACTTTTTGATTTTTTATCGATCTACTAAATTTTTTTAGTTGTGGTACTATTTTATCTTAATTTTCTTTGCAAAATTATATGCCAGATAGACCCGCTATTGTATAAGAGAAAGTTTTAAAAAGCCTCAACTTTTACTCAGTCATTCCTCACATGTAGAACGATGCAGTTGTGCAGCCCATTATTAAGCCTAGTTAGGCCTAGACCTAGACGACGTGATGGAGGCCCATTTTGATCACCTAGAAAAGTAGTACTACTACTCATATCTCCAAGTAGAACAACCGTACAGGCCTTCATCTAGACATCTACGTTCCCCTCAAAAGAAAATCTACGTTCCCCTCAAAAAAAATCTAGACATCTACGTATAAGAAAAAAAGCACTCCTCTCATCTCAGTCGATCCCCACCACTGCCAGGATCCTTATCCATCCGCATGCGCCACATCTTCCGATTAGCGGCCAGCGGATGAAGATGTCGCCGCTTGCCATCATCAGACTAATTCCCAAGCTATCCCGGTCGTACTCGTAGATTCATTTCTTCTGATTTCACTTCGTCGATCTATTGGCTCAGTTGGCCGTGCGCATGGAGTGCGTAGACACGCTCGACGCGTCCTCTGTGGTGTGAATCCTCGACCACCCCATGGAGGAGGCTGTGAGTGAACTGATGGAGTCACGGGCTGATGGTGGACTGTTGGATGTGAGGTGCGGAACAGAGTTTGGGCTTGTTGCTGTTCGTATGGGGGCACTGAAGGCAGATGAGTGTAAGTAGATCGTGGGATTGATAAATAGCAGCAAGGTGTGAGCGGCTTCTGCGGACGACCATGAGATCGTGGCCTCTTATTGTTGGTGCTGTCAGATTTCTACCAAATGTAAGTGCCGATTGAAGATATGCATCCTTTCTAGCAAAAAATATCTCTTCTAGTTTATCCGTAGCAGTGTTGCACTCCGTAGTATTTTGCATTTGCTGTTAGCAAGAAATATTTTATTCATGATGCCTTTTCTTTAAAAATAAGGCTTCATGATTTTTTTAATGAAAAGGCCTTATGAGATTGATGTTTTTTATTACCAAGAACAATAAACTGACAGAAGTGCATGTATGACTATATTTTTCTAATTTATACAATACAGACTGCTATGGATAGGCTTGTAACATTCTCGATTTTTTTAAGTAACCTTATGGCAAAATTAATTTGATGGATTATTCTGCATTAGTTTGGTAATCAGATTACCTTGTCAGATAATATGTCAACTTGGATGGTATTTTATCAATTCGCAAATAGGGTTGTTGAGCAGGATTTTGCATGTTGAGTTTTCTCAAATAACTTCTAGCCACCTGATCAAGTAGTCGTGAAATAATCTTAATGCGATTACTTAGTGGATTTATTTTTTCCGTAAGTCTAAAAGTGGTAACACTATTTTTGGTCAGAATGGGGCACTACCAAAGCTAGTGGTATGTGTGGAACACCAGAGAGGCCGTTGATTTGCTTATATATGGTTCTGCTATTCAGCAAGGTAAATTTTCAAGAAACCTTCCTTGTTCCCCAAAGGCACTTCCTGTACTTCAGCTTCATCTTCAAGACTTGTATTTTTGGCTTTTACTTTTAAAAAAATTCTTGTTTCAGCAGACACCCTTTTCTTTTCGCTCTGCCAAACTCGTCTAAGTGCATTCATCCTATGAGTCATCTGATATTACAACAGATCCCAGTCTCATTTTGTCATTGTGGAGCTCACGTGATGATGATTATATTTTGTCTTGATGCTCATCTTTGTTTATTGTAGTCCCATTACTGTCATGTTGTTCCTCTTTCATAGGGACTGATTTGCATGGCAATTTGCAAGGTGAGACTATTATTTTGTGACCACAAAAGAAATATTTTTTAAAAAAAAATTTGACACATTTCTAGAATCTGTAAATATGCATGGGGAAAAAATCAATCACCTTTTTATTGGCCATGTTTTGCTTCTTCGTTAACACGGTGTCTACTTCATCATCCATCAATTCATGTGCAATATATGTAAGGTGTATTAGTTTAGGAAAAGAATTAAATGCGCCTTTACCTCCTCTACTTTGTCATTCAAGTAGAGCATCTCAATCCCAACATTAGGCACAAATGTTCTTTTTATTGCATAGTTTTGCGTGCCAAAGGTGAGAAAAATTGTTATGCAATACTGAATTAAACGTGAATCACTATTCATGAGTCAAAAATATTAGATGGTAGTGTTTCATACTTCATCTGTTTCAGGTATATCCAGATCTGCATATATTCTTGTGGCATTATTGGACTTTAGCCGCAAACCTATTTAATCAAGAATGTATCCCTCTATGTAAGATTATTGACTTATCATTGAATTTACGCGCCATTCTTGAGGTCACAATAAGGACAGTTTGGTTGCCAAAGGAGGTTTAGTTCAATTTGAGACATGCATATGCATATACACTTACTCTGGTAGTAGAATTTCAATCTTGCGGATATATGAAGGATGTGGGTCTTTTTTGTTATTCTTGTTTCCACAGTCTTCGTTTGTGTTAGTAAAACAATGACACATGCAAACTTGTAGATTAGTAATATATAAATTAGAACGACTGTTTATTTCAAAGTCGTAATTACAACTATAAACATACCTGAGCATTGTATATTTTTTCTTCCCATTCTTGTAGTGTGCCCTTGGTAGCAAACTCGAAATAATAATCTGAAAAAAACTTCTGGAGATCTTTTTTCTCCTTTACCTTTGTATATATTCAAAAAATATTTGAATTTCACCGCTCACTGGTCGATACTTTGTGGATTCCGTGACCTTAAAGTTGTCGAATGCGTAAATTGTAATTTTTTTTCAGATATACTTAGTAACCATTGCTTAAATTGTTTGACCAATTTGAAATTAATAATATAAAGAACAGACATGCTCATCCATCAATATAATATCAGGACTAATAAGCTTAGACTAATTAGCTCATCTGTTGTAGGATTGACTAAATCCCACATCTCATTACTTTTAGTAGAATGTTCCAGTTTCGTATCTTATCATTATGGTGTTGAACTTATTGTACGTCGTAGTATCAATTGATAGAGTACCTATGAAGATTTGTAAATAACAATTACCAAACTTGATGATTCAGGTCAGAAGTGCTTACGCGTGATTTCATCGGATGTCGAACGAAGCAATTGGGCATCGCTTCATGATTCGTGAAGCGTCGAGCGTGCTTGGGCATGACTTCGCCATACGTTGAGTGAAGCAATCAACTTTAATCTCCATGGCACGTCCTGAGTCATGCATTAGGTCATGGGACTTCGATTTTCTTGTGGAGTCTTCAAGTCATGGTTTGGCTGACTTCTATTTCTTTTCTGTGTGCTTATGCGGCAGGTTGGACCTCTTTATATAGGTTGCGCTGGCTGTTTGGACGTGGCCGAAACCATGTGGAAGTCTGATCATATGCTTCTCTTATTTTGCACGTATCCCGTCCTTGTTTGGAATTGTCAGCCCAGTTCTTTTAGGGGATGGATACTGTAAGTTTAATCGTAGCATGTTGGGCTCGTATATGTGGTTGTCCCTGGCCGATTGATGAAAAGATAGCTACTCCACCTCGTGCCCGTTTCTGTTTTTGATGGATTCCAGTTGGAACCTCTATGTACACTGCTTCTCTATTATTTTTCCCCAGATGAAAGAGAAAAACGTGAAGGATCTTTTTCAGATCTTGTATATTGTCATCATGACCTCAGCACGTGCAATGTAATCCGGCATGTCATCCTTTTCTACCTTGTATGCTGCCCATCAACCGTACGTGATAT
>NC_057798.1:136909879-136923837 GCF_018294505.1 Triticum aestivum | reverse complement strand
CTTGTACGTGTTGGCTTAACATACATAACTTTTGTGTGTAACGTAATATCGTTAAATCTCGACCGTAAATATTATTGATTAACGATGTACATTATTTTAGCTTATGTGGAAGAACGTGGTGTCTTATTTGTCTCTTGTCTTAATAATATAATAGATAGATACCGTTATCTTTACTTTTGCTATTGTTACCATTACTATCATACTACTTTGCTACTAAATACCTTGCTACAAATAATTAGTTATCAAGGTGTGGTTGAATTGACAACTCAACTGCTAATACTTAAGAATATTCTTTGGCTCCCCTTGTATCGAATCAATAAATTTGGGTTGAATACTCTACCCTCAAAAGCTGTTGCGATCCCCTACACTTGTGGGTTATCACATACCGATGACAAAGGGAACAATGTATGTTGTTATGCGGTTTGACCGATAAAGATCTTCGTAGAATATGTAGGAGCCAATATGAGCATCGAGGTTCCGCTATTGGTTATTGACCGGAAACGTGTCTCGGTCATGTCTACATAGTTCTCGAACCCGTAGGGTCCGCACGCTTAAAGTTAGATGACGGTTATATTATGAGTTTATGTGTTTTGATGTACCGAAGATAGTTCGGAGTCTCGGATGTGATCACGGACATGACGAGGAGTCTCAAATGATCGAGACATGAAGATTGATATATTGGACGACTATATTCAGACACCGGAATGGTTCCTCGGGTTATCGGATGTACACCGGAGTACCGGGGGGTTACCGGAAACCCCCGGGGGGTTAATGGGCCTCATGGGCCCTAAGTGGAGAAGAGAAGGGGCAACCAGGGCTAGCCGCGCGCCCCCTCCCCCTCTAGTCGGAATAGGACATGGAGGGGGGGTGAGGGAGTCCTGGATAAGGGGGTATCCAGACAGCCGGACTATATACTTTGGCAAGACTGTTGGACTATGAAGATACAAGATTGAAGACTTCGTCCCGTGTCCGGATGAGACTCTCCTTTGCGTGGAAGGCAAGCTTGGCAATCCGGATGATAGATCTCCTTCTCTGTAACCGACTCTGTGTAACCCTAGCCTCCTCCGGTGTCTATATAAACCAGAGGGTTTAGTCCGTAGCACAATCATAATCATAATCATAGGCTAGCTTCTAGGGTTTAGCCTATACGATCTCGTGGTAGATCAACTCTTGTAATACTCATATCATCAAGATCAATCAAGCAGGAAGTAGGGTATTACCTCCATCGAGAGCCCGAACCTGGGTAAACATCGTGTCCCCAGTCTCCTGTTACCATTAGCCTTAGACGCACAATTCGGGACCCCCTACCTGAGATCCGCCGGTTTTGACACCAACATTGGTGCTTTCATTGAGAGTTCCTCTATGTCGTCGCTGTAAGGCTCAATGGCTCCCCCAACCTTCAAGGACGCTGTCCTGGGTGAGATTTTTCTCCCCAGACAGATCTTCGTGTTTGGCGGCTTCGCACTACGGGCCAACTCGCTTGGTCATCTGGAGCAGATCGACAACTACACCCCTGGCCATCAGGTCAGGTTTGGAAACCTAAACTACACCGGCGATGCCCGTGGAGACTTAATCTTCGACATATTCGGACCCACATCAGAAGCACTGAATGATTGCGACATGCATGACTTAGATCTGCCGTCGGACAGTATTCGGAATAGCGCGCCTGCTACGGCTCCAGACTTCGATCCAGAGTAGATCGTGCCTTCCGAGGACGGGTGGATGGACCCCGCCCCAGAGGCCGCACATTCATTGGCGTTGGAGCTGAACACAGACTTCGCTCCTAAGGAAATATGTATCTCCGGACCCCCCGGACTTGTCTCTGGCCGTAGGTTCCGGACCGCGTCCATCCGTGCCCACCGAATCTAATTGGGCTCTGGTCATGGAGTTCACCGATGCAGATATCTTTCAGCACTCGCCCTTTGGAGACGTGCTGAATTCATTAAGGTCTCTATCTCTGTCAGGAGATTCCTGGCCGAACTATGTCCGGCTCGAGTGGGAAGCTGGAGACGAAGAAATTCGTTACCCACCCACCACCCACTTAATAGCCACGGTCGATGATTTGACCGACGTGCTTAACTTCGACTCTGAAGACATCAACGTTATAGACGACGATGCTGGAGAAGAACAAGAACCACCGCCCACAGGGCGCTAGACAACCACCTCTTCATATGATATATATATATGGTGGACACCCCCAAAGAACACAATGGCGATGATGCAACAAAAGACAACCCCTCAGGGAGGAAATCAAAGCATGGGCGTCATCGGTGCAGCTCCAAGCCCCGCCACAGCAGTTCCGGCACAGGAGAAGAAAACAATCCAGATGGTGCCAAAGAGGAATACAATCCTGATCAGCCTACCTTTGAACAAGCCGAACAGGAGCATGGGCAAGTCAGCCCAGAGGAACAGGCGACAGACGGATACTTGGAGGATGACAATTATATGTCTCTTTCCGAAGATGAGGTGAGCCTAGGAGACGACGAGTTCAGCGTGCCTAAGGATCCCGCAAAGTGGGAGCGCTTCGAGCGCCGGCTTATAGCCACCGCAAGAAGCCTGAAGAAGAAGCAACAGCAGCTACAAGCAGATCAGGATATGCTAACATCGCTCCATGGTGGGTTCAATGGCAAAGCCTCCCCACCCCTCTCCAGATTGTAATCCAGAGGAAGATATCTGTTCTGAGGCGGATTCAGACGCTGCTGACCACTCCTATTTACCCACCAAGGTGTTTGCTCTACCTTGACATGATGATGTTAGTCATATCATGCATATGTTTCCTTGCAGTGCCTACTTTTGACATCATATATGTCATCTTCTTAGTTTAGACATGTTCTGTAATGCCACCTGTTTAGTTTCTATATCATATATGGGAATTATGCAGTCTCATGTCTTTTAGCCAGCCATAATATATGTGAAATGTGCAATGCCATCCTGTTTAACCAGACATCATATATTTGAATGATATCTTGCCCATCCTTTTCTTCATTACATTTCCATTTGTCGACAATGTTTGTACATTAAACTACTCTTCCTGTGAATCAGCCATTTGGGTGGGAGATGGAAAAATCTGGAGTGAAAACAAGGCCTCCAGAGCAGACAGTGCTACCTGTCGAAGCAGATCTCTTGTTGGGTCCCGATAGCTCCTCAGAGATGGATTCAGAGACAGATGACAAGTCCTATTCCCCTACTGAGGTGTATGCTCTAACTTGGCACGGTTATACTGCTCATATCATGCATATGGTGTCTTGCATTGCATAGTTTAGACATCATATACACAATATTCAACACCATGTTCTTAGTTCAGACATCATATCGAATACCCTCTATTTAGCATATAAATCACATATGTGAATTAAATGATGCGATCCTGATTACTTAGATAACATGTAGGTGAATTATGTCATGCGATCCTGTTTAGTTATTCATCATATCTTTGAATTATGTTATGCTATGCTATCCAGTTTAGATAGACATCATATATGTGAAATTATGTCATGCTATCCGTTTTAGTTAAACAATATACATGTCAATTATTTCATGCCCTCTTTTTTCCACACTATTTATTGCATCTGTCTCTCATACAATGTCTGTACATTCAATTATGTTTCCTATTTATCAGCCATTTGAATTGGAGCGGGTGATGCCAGTATCTAGCGGAATAAAAACACGGTCTTCAAATAAAACAGTGCTACCTCTTGGTGGAGATAGCACCCCGGTTGTACATGCACAAGAACCAACCCTACCACAGATAACCCGAACTCTCGCAGATTGTACCCCTACTGCGATGGACAGAGAACCAGCTTCACCCTATCTAACCCCAACCCCAGCCGATAGTAACCCAGTTCCTGTTGACACAACACCATCTCCACCACAGAGCTCCCGAACAAGAGCAGTTAGTAAGGCAGCTCCAGTGCCCAAAGGGCCAGTACTATCACGGCGAACCCGAACTCCACTAGTTAGTACGTCTATTCCTGTGGAGGAAGCACAACCAGCCAGTCATAGTTTAGCATCTATCGCATTTGATGTTGTTAAATCGTATGTGCGTATCTTCCCATGTTGGAAATATTATACTGAAGATGAAGGAAAATGCCAGTTGCAGGTGTTTGTCGAGGAGTTATGTGTAAGTAATGTTATTCATGGCAATTACTTTGCTTCATCCCATACATCCTACCTCCATGATGGTTATAATACAACAAATTTTCCCATTTTTCTCTATAGAGAAGGACCGATTTGGAAACTCAGGATGAGGTAACATGTGCTAATACCTCTGCTATCTTCAAGAATGCTTGGTGGCAGTATCGGAATTACCTGAAGAAAACGTACTTCACCGGCAAAGAAACTCATCAAATTCCCTTACGTTCTCCTGAGACACATTTACTGGACGATGACTGGGAACGCCTTGTTCTGTACTGGTCCCGAACCAAGAATGTAGTAAGGTCTATGAGCTCATTTTCTATTTTTAAGTATTATATTCTTGCATCTTACTGTACTCTGTTCATGTAGAACAAGTGCCTAAACCTGTGCAACAACTATTCTAATTTGAGATTCCATTGCTATCATAGTTCAAAAAAGCGCTAGGCGTTAATTGTGCGTTTTGCCACCGCCTTGCACTTTACTGACCAAAGCGCATGCTTATGCGCAGTTATGCACAGATTAAGCGTAGTTATGCGCAATGCGTTTTGCCAACGCCTAGAGCCTAGGCGCGCTTAAGCGCTCGCTTAGGAGCGCCTTTTTTAACTATGATTGCTTTGCTCTTGTATCACTGTATTTACTGATACAAACTTATTTTTAAATTGAAGGATCCAATCAAAACTCCAATGGCACAACAGGTATGTTCACGCATGTTTCTTTAACATGTTTGCTCTTATCAATAGCTATTTTGATTTCAATTTCAATTGTGTATACAGTTGACTTTCATATCATGCACATTACTAGCATCACAACAGAGTCAATAGTGTTGTTGTACATGTAGACCCGTGGTACCCATCTGAAATCTTGTTGTGCCGTGTAGTTTCCCACGCTTTGTATTCTTTCACTGCTGCTTTGTCTTGAACTGATATGATTTGAACCATGTCTCTATTTTGATTTGGCAAGACAATGAAGTGACCATAGGACATAGATATATGTTTGTTTGATGCTTTTATTATGTACTAGTACTTGGCAATAGAAGACTTTGTAGTTTAATCCTGTCCACCTTACTAATGAACTGGTTCACCGAAATGAGTTTCATATACTAGTACATGCTAAACTTGTTATGTGTCTGCTTGTTTCTTCTTTTAGAATGCTGAAAGAATATTGGGGAAGAGTGCCTTATTAAGCAATGATAAAGGAAGTAATGCAGATAAGGTTCAGGATAGTGACACATCCTTGTTGGTCTCCAACAAAGCAGATAAAACAGCTAAGGAAGACTATCTTGAAGACAGCGAGACAACCCCAAAGTCCTGTCTTGGTTTAGTGTTCGAGATACTGGCCACTACCGCTTGCACAAGCTATTTAAACTCACTGTCTGAATTAGTTCGGTTTCTTGAGTCTCAACTACAAGCTGAAAGACATTGATTAGCTGTGCTGCGACAAGAAGCGGAAGGACTGCGGAAGTCCCTGGAGCATTCAGATGCATACTTTCTGGTGCAACAGCAAGTGTTGGAGGATTTTAGCGCCAAACATGACAAAGCTAATCAGCTTGCTAAGCTTATTGCCAGCATGGTGGATACCCAGGATAACGTTTCTTGAGCTCTTCTGAAGTTGTTTCAGTTATGCTCTTGTTTTGTTGCTGCGTTTATTTGCACTGGTGGCCAATTTTGACGGCCAGTGTATGTAATATGCTGCTTTGTTCCCTATATTTGCACTAGTGGCGAACTTTGATGCCCAGTGGATGTATTATGTGTAATAGCGGTAATAGGCTAGCCTTAATTGCTTGCTTATTTATTCCCTTATTGTCTTGTTTAGTTGTTTGCTTCTAGTCACTGCAGTTCTTTTTCTGTGTTTTTATAGTGGCCACAATAGCTTGTTTTTGGTAACTAGGCCAAAATAATCATGGCAACACATGGACTGATGGGCCTCCTACAGGCCGTATTACCCATGGGCCTTCGTTCGGCCGTAGGACCATTGGCCTTCTATACGGGCCGTAGGATCCATCGGCCTTCTTCTATATGGGCCTTAGGGATCAATGGGCCTTCTACGGGCCGTAGGGTCCATGGGCCTTTTATGGGCCGTACGATCCATGGGCCTTCTACGGGCCATACTATCCATGGGCCTCATACGGGCCGTAGGATCCATGGGCCTTCTATGGGGCGTATCATCATTTCACCAATCATGGGCCGTACTATTCGTGGACCATAACGGGCCGTTAATAGGCCGTATTTGATAACTCTATGAAAACATCCCAACAGTTTTTTTTACATGAAATCGGCCCAACGTATTAACGGTCCGCAAACGGGCCGACTGTAACGACGGGCTGAATTTGGCCCACAAGCAGAAAATGACAGTAACGGGCCGTATGTAACCGAATGCTGCAAGTGAGCACAAGAATCAATGGGTCCTTAGAAGGCCGAAAGATAACTTGGGCTGGAAATGGCCCAATGCAATAACGGGCTGTTAATGGCTATAAAGTGATACACTATTCATTAAGGGCCAGTTTCACCACGGGCCGTTAATGGGCCAAGAGTTACAAACGTCCTCATATGGGCCGAAAGAAGTCATGGGACACACATGGGCCGGAAGTTAAAACGGGCTGAATCATATTGGACGGCCCAGATGACGCTACTGGGCCTAATTCGGATAGGGCGTAACGGGCCCTGGGTTAGCTGGTTGTAAATGGGCTATATGCGAACATGCCATTAACAGGCTTTCCATGGGCCATCCCGCCACCTTTTGACCAAGTTAAACGGGCCGGCCTTTTCACAGGAATGGGCCTCTGTTGGGCCGTACCACATGTCGCCGTATCATAGGCGCCTTTGGTCCAATGAGAAGATGACATCTGTCCCAACGGTGAGCCGACACGTGTTTCCTCTAGCCAATGATGATTTTACACATGGAAAATCCCCAATGGTTGGGGCTGTTAACGGGTTATCGGATCCAAAACCCGACCCGATAGCTTAACGGCGTTCCGTTATGGTGGATGCCACGTGTCAGTCACCCTTGACGAAAGAACTTCTGTGACGCGCGATTTATCATCATGGAAGTGGAAACTTCTGTGATGATAATTTTGGTAATGTCATGGAACACTTCTACGACAGCACAGGTATGACTATCTTGATTTTGTCATAAATTTTTCATGGATGTACATGCATGACAAAAAACGCGACCTACTGTGACAAACACGTATCATCACGGAAGTGTATTTTTTATGTAGTGATAGATGCTTCAGAAGCAGCAAATGAAGGAGTCTGGATGAAGGAGTTCATATCCGATCTAGGTGTCATACCTAGTGCACCGGGACCAATGAAATTCTTTTATGACAATACTGGTGCAATTGCCTTGGCAAAGGAATCTAGATTTCACAAGAGAACCAAGCACATCAAGAGACGCTTCAATTCCATCCGGTACCAAGTCCAGGTGGGAGACATAGAGATTTGCAAGATACATACAGATCTGAATGTTGCAGACCTGTTGACTAAGCCTCTTCCACGAGCAAAACATGATCAGCACCAAGGCTCCATGGGTGTTATAATCATTACTGTGTAATCTAGATTTTCGACTCTAGTGCAAGTGGGAGACTGAAGGAAATATGCCATAGAGGCAATAATAAAGTTATTATTTATTTCCTTATATCATGATAAATGTTTATTATTCATGCTAGAATTGTATTAACCGGAAACATAATACATGTGTGAATACATAGACAAACATAGTGTCACTAGTATGCCTCTACTTGACTAGCTCGTTGATCAAAGATGGTTGTGTTTCCTAACCATGGACATGAGTTTTCATTTGATTAACAAGATCACATCATTAGAAGAATGATGTGATTGACTTGACCCATTTCATTAGCTTAGCACTTGATCGTTTAGTATGTTGCTATTACTTTCTTCATGACTTATACATGTTCCTACAACTATGAGATTATGTAACTCCCGTTTACTAGAGGAACACTTTGTGTGCTACCAAACGTCACAACGTAACTGGGTGATTATAAAGGAGCTCTACAGGTGTCTCCGAAGGTACATGTTGAGTTGGCATATTTCGAGATTAGGATTTGTCACTCCGATTGTCGGAGAGGTATCTTTGGGCCCTCTCAGTAATGCACATCACTATAAGCCTTGCAAGCAATGTAGCTAATGAGTTAGTTACGGAATGATGCATTATGTAACGAATAAAGAGACTTGCCGGTAACGAGATTGAACTAGGTATTGAGATACCGACGATCGAATCTCGGCAAGTAACATACTAATACGTCTCCAACGTATCTACTTTTCCAAACACTTTTGCCCTTGTTTTGGACTCTAACTTGCATGATTTGAATGAAACTAACCCAGACTGACGCTGTTTTCAGCAGAACTTCCATGGTGTTATTTTTGAGCAGAAACAAAAGTTCTCGGAATGACCTGAAAATCCTCGGAGATAAGTTTTAGAATATATAAAAAATACTGGCAAAAGATGAAGGCCAGGGGGCCCACACCCTGTCCACGAGGGTGGGGGCGCGCCCCCCTATAGGGCGCGCCCCCCTATCTCGTGGGCTCCCTGATGCTCCACCAACCTCAACTCCAACTCCATATATTCTGTTTCGCGGAGAAAAAAATCAGAGAGGAAGTTTCATCGCGTTTTACGATACGAAGCCGCCGCCAAGCCCTAAAACCTCTCGGGAGGGCTGATCTAGAGTCCATTCAGTGCTCCGGAGAAGGGGATTCGGCGCCGTCGTCATGATCAACCATCCTCCATCACCAATTTGATGATGCTCACCGCCGTACATGAGTAATTCCATCGTAGGCTTGCTGGACGGTGATGGGTTGGATGACATTTACCATGTAATCAAGTTAGTTTTGTTAGAGTTTGATCCCTAGTATCCACTATGTTCTGAGATTGATGTTGTTATGACTTTGCTATGCTTAATGCTTCTCACTAGGGCCCGAGTGCCATGATTTCAGATCTGAACCTATTATGTTTTCATGACTATATGTGAGTTCTTGATCCTATCTTGCAAGTCTATAGTCACCTATTATGTGTTATGATCCGACAACCCCGATGTGACAATAATCGGGATACTTCTCGGTGATGACCATAGTTTGAGGAGTTCATGTATTCACTATGTGTTAATGCTTCGGTCCGGTACTCTATTAAAAGGAGGCCTTAATATCCCTTAGTTTCCACTAGGACCCCGCTGCCATGGGAGGGTAGGACAAAAGATGTCATGCAAGTTCTTTTCCATAAGCACGTATGACTATATTCGGAATACATGCCTACATTACATTGATGAATTGGAGCTAGTTCTGTGTCACCCTATGTTATAACTATTACATGAGGAATCACATCCGACATAATTATCCATCACCGATCCAATGCCTACGAGCTTTTCACATATTGTGCTTCGCTTATTTACTTTACTGTTGCTACTGTTACAATCACTACAATACCGTTATCTTTACTTTTGCTACTGTTACCATTACTATCATATTACTTTGCTACTAAATACCTTGCTGTAGATACTAAGTTATCCAGGTGTGGTTGAATTGACAACTCAACTGCTAATACTTAAGAATATTCTTTGGCTCCCCTTGTGTCAAATCAATAAATTTGGGTTGAATACTCTACCTTGAAATCTATTACGATCCCCTACACTTGTGGGTTATCAAGACTAATTTCTGCTGCCGTTGCCGGGGAGCATAGCTCTATTCTCTGAGTCACTTGGGATTTATTTCTGCTGATCACTATGAAGAACTTGAAAGATCAAAGAACTAAAATTTATCCCTCAACTACGAGGGGAGGTAAGGAACTGCCATCTAGCACTCCACTAGATTCTCCTTCTATTAGGAGTAAGCTTGCAACACCTAAACCTGCTACTGCTAAGAATTCTGATATGTCGCATGTTATTGATGATGCCACTTCTGCTATGCATGATACTTATGATGAAACTACTTCTATGCTTGATACTACTGTGCCATTAGGTGAATTTCTTGATGAACAACTTACTAGGGCTAGGGAGAATCAAATTATTGAAAATGAAATTATTGATGAAAGTGATGATGAAGGTTCTCCCCCTAACTATGAATTGCGTGTTGTTCCTGAGGCTTATGTTATGGATGAAGAAGCTGCTAGAGCTATTTTTGCTTGCAAAGATAGATATGATCTTAAGAAGTTACTAGCTAAATGGAAGCAACAATTCCTTAATGCTAGAATGAAACCTGACCCTGCTTTTGCTACTTCACCTATCTGTGTTACTGATAAGGATTATGAATTCTCTGTTGCTCCTGAGATAATTACTTTAGTTGAAGCTGATCCCTTTTATGGCAATGAATCTGAAACTATTGTGGCACATCTTACCAAGTTAAATGATATTGCTACCTTGTTTACTAATGATGAGAAGTCTCACTATTATTATATTCTTAAGATATTTCCATTCTCATTAAAGGGTGATTGTCGTGGTATTCTCATGGGGGGCTTGCGAGTCCACAGATGCCACAAGGGCTTAGTGTGTGGGTAAGACTGCTGCTGATAGGCCCGAGAGCGGGTATGCGAGTAGCACGCGGCGAATCTTACCCAGCTTCGGGGCTCTCCATGGAGATAACACCCCTACTGCTGCTCTGTAGGGTCTCCACATGGTCACTAGATCAACGAGTGGCTACAAGATGCTCCTTGAGCTGTTCGGTGGGAGGAGGAAGAAGGGCAAGGCTAGCTCTCTTCTCTCCCTATGGCAGTGTCTAAGATTCTATGAGATCAACCCTTTGCATGGGTGTCCCGGGGGGTACAATGGTGATCCGGTTGGGTGCGGGCCCAAGCCGTCAGTGTCTACGACCGCCGCCTTCTCCACCGGCTTCTGGGGCCCGCCAACTGGTGGGTCCCGCCGGCTGTCGGCTCGCTGGTCGACAGGCCGGCCCCACCGCCAGGGGGTCCTGTCGGGGGCTGGTTACTGTTGCCTCGCCTCTGATGACGAGGGCTTTGTCGCAGTAAGCATGGCTATAGTGCCGCCGCCTTGCGGGCTCCCATTGTAGCCTTACCGTGTCACATCTACTTAATGGTGCGCGCGCCCCGAGGGGGGGAGCAAGCCGGATACTGGAAGCCGGCCCGGCCTTGGGCCGGCTGGGGGAGGCCGGGCCGCCTCCGGATGTCTCTCTGACCGAAGGGGCCCGCCGCCTGCGGGCCGTACTGGCAACCCGTCGTGGATGGCGTCATGATTCGCATGGCTACAGTGTCGCGCCGGACGGGGGATGGCTGCCCCATACGGCGTGTTGTAGCCACTCATACTCTTGGATTCGGGGGTGGCAGGGTTTGCTGTAGCCACGCCCTGTCCCGTCACCGTTATGGGTGATGGTTTTCAGGATGCGGCGTTCGGCCGCTTGCTCTTGGAGTCGGTCCTTCTTGGGTCGTCTTCTGGGAGTCGGTCCTTCTTGGGCCACCTTCTGGGAGGCGGTCCTTCTTGGGCCGCCTTCTTGGAGTCGGCCCGATCGCGACGTCCTCCAAGGGTTGTTTCTATGGCTGGGCCGCCTTCCGCCAGCCGGCCTAGGTGATAGCCGGCCGGAGGAAGGCGGCCCCGTGTCTTAGGCGCTTCATGGTCCGATCGGCTCGTTGTTTTTTCTAAGGGCCAAAGGGAGCTAGTTAGGCTACCCGTGGTCATTTACTCCGACGGTAGTCCCCGAAGCTGGTTGGGCTTCACGGCTGAAGGGAAATCGAGAAGCTCGGCCAACTTCCTATCCCGAGGAGCCGACATCTAGGAGCCGGCCTTTCTTGCGCGGGCCTTCTCGGTGACGCCTCTTCGAAATTCGAAGGCGGGAACCAGTTGGCGCGCCAGCCGAGTGGCGGGCCGGCCTCTTGCTTTCCGCGCGCTGCGTGGCACCCTTCGGCCGGCAAGGCCTGCCAGCCCATGCGCGTGATGGGACGCTGTCATAGGTCGGGGCCCGCCACTCCCGCGCCTCGGCCCGTGCGCGGATCTTTTGTGGCCCAAACCGACCACACGTCTTCTGGCGGCGGTTCCCACTCGCCATCAAGGCGCGATAATTGCGGGGCGTGGGGGAGTGGGCGCAGTTAATCCCACGCCCCCCGTGCCTCGCCTCCTCGGCTTCGCCACGCGAGGCTATAAGTAGGGGCGGGGAGGGGGAGCGGCAGTAGTTCGCACGGTCGCCCTCGCCCTGCCTCCTTCTTCTTCTGCCTCGCTGCGGTAGCTCCTCGCCGTGCTCCTGGATCACCATCCATTCTTCTTCCTAGCATGTCGCAGGCTTGCTGCCTCCGTGTCGGGCGCTCCCCGTCATTGTGCTCGCCGCCATGGCTCCGACATAGAGGTCTTGGGACGGCTCCACCATCCGTGACGACCACATCGAGTTTCTCCGCAAGACGCGGCGGCTGCCGAGTGAGGATCTTGTGCACGTCCGCCTCGCGCTAGCGAGGGAGATCTCGCCGGCGCCGGAGGAAGGCGAGCGAGTGATCTTCTACTCGCACTGCATGCGCGGCGCCGGCCTTTCCGCCAGTGGCTTCTTTCGCGCGTTCCTGGACTTCTACCAGCTCCAGCCGCACCACCTCACCCCCAACACGGTGGTGTTGCTGTCGACCTTCGTCTCTTTGTGCGAAGGATTCCTTGGCGTCCTCCCCACCATCGAGCTATGGGGGGAGTTCTTTCAATCCAAGCTCAGCACGGTCACGGCCGGCGTGCCGGCTCCGTGCGGCGCCTTCATCGCCATGAGGAGGTCCACCGCCGACAACCCCTTTCCTTCAATCGCGCTGATCCAGTCGGTGAAGCTCTGGCAACGGTCTTACTTCTATGTAAAGAACGTTGCCCCGAACGGCGACTACGTCAACTTGCTAGCTTACGTAGAAGGCCCGCCGGCTGGGAGGCCGGCTTCTGTCACGACCGGTTTTCCAATAAAAATATTTATTGATAAACCAGTCTTTTAAGTCCAGTATGAGAGAAATCCTCTTCACTGGTAGACAATTTCTTGATACAATAAGCCAGTAGCATAAAATTCCATTACAGGGTCGAACTGCGGTTGCTCAACCAAATTATTACAAGCACGCCAATAATTATACATAATGGCGGACAGGACACAGCGGTGTGGAGACATACTACCGACTCAAGGATAGGGTGGTGGTGGAAAAACACAGCGGGAAGGGAAATACAAGAATCTAAGTCTATCATTTCATCGAGCATCGAGGTGAGGCTCGATGAATTTATTTGGTAGCGGAAGCGGATATAAAACAATGACCAAATCCAGGGTCGCACGAGACTGACTGGGACTCCTCTAAGTGTCGGACTCGCTATCGAACTCTTCATCCATGAGATCGCCTTCGTCAGCATCTGGCCAAATCAACAAGCCAGTGAGTACTTTGAAAGTACTCGCAAGACAGTTCGGACGTAAGATAAAATAAATGCGTGCATGGATGCAACATGATTAATTTCTCAATGCACAATAAATAAAATTGGCATAACGGGGTAAGTAAAAAGGGAAACGGCGGTAGTCCGCCTGGAATCCCACAGAACATAAATAAAGACCGATCGGGTGTCTGAAGCGACGCCTCGAAAGGTGAGCAAATAAAAAAATAAGGAAAAGATGCCACAGTTGGGCATCTTAGCGACACCACATAAAGGGCTTAAAAAAGAATGCCACAGTCGGACGTCTGAGCGACATCGCAGAAAGGGCTTTAAAAGAAATGCCACAGCCGGATGTCTGAGCGACATCGCAGAAAGGGCTTTAAGAAGAAATACCACAGTCGGACGTCTAAGCGACATCACAGAAAGGGCTTTAAAAGAAATGCCACAGCCGGACGTCTGAGCGACATCACAGAACGGGCTTTAAAAGAAATGCCACAGCCGGACG
>NC_057798.1:136899691-136909540 GCF_018294505.1 Triticum aestivum | reverse complement strand
GGACGTCTAAGCGACATCACAGAAAGGGCTTTAAAAGAAATGCCACAGCCGGACGTCTAAGCAACATCACAGAAAGGGCTTTAAAAGAAATGCCACAGCCGGATGTCTGAGCGACATCACAGAAAGGGCTTTATTCACAAGTAAATAATACTCATAATAAACATTTGATCCATGATAATAAACGGGTTAGTCCATCCACAGGAATAATCATTTAACCGGACTTAGCATTCATGCGATTCACCGGAGTCTCTGTCATCAAAACTGACAATTGATTAGGATAAGATGGAACGAATTTGGACATGGAATAGATGATTTGGAGGAATATATGACTCTGCAGAGTTTGTACAAAAATTTTCCCACAGCCAACGGATTTCCGTAGTCACGAAGGACTAGTTCCGTTTACGGTATTTCGGAAGAAAACACAGCTAACCGGTACACACCCATCCTACCTCTCGATGCTAGGAATCACCCTAGACATCGTCCAAGAAAAACTTTTGAGACGGGGAGATCACAATCTCGAATAGCATGGGATCAAATTTATATACGCGCGCTCTAAGGGGTGCCCCCCTCTCGGTCCCAACCGGAAACACCCATGCCCCTGACCGGATGACTGGCTTTAATCCAGGGCCATGGAACCATCATCACGGCCGCTCCTTTTTGATGTGTACCATGGAAGCGGTTTGCAACTTACTAAACCATATTCCTTGCGGAAAACATGTGGTAGTACAAGGAAGGAAATGATAGGTACTGGACCGATATGGTTTGACACTGAAGTCACATAGTCTGGCGTAAGACTGGCATGCTACAACACTGCCATCGTACCCATCCTCATGCCAACACATGGCCATTCATATTCACATTCATCCATGTATGGATCATCGAACTCACTTACCTCATCATCACATAAAATAACGTTCATCGGTATGCTCACCAACATGCCGTGAAACTAACTAAATGCAAAACATGCCAAGACACTCATCATATCAAAAGTTCAAACATGCTTGCCTGGTTCAGAGTAGTCGGAGCCTAGCTCGGTGAAGTTCGCGGCTCCATCACCTCCTTCGGTATCTACGGTATAAAGAAAATACATGCGCTATCGTAAATACCAAGGAGTGCACAGAAGGTAAACCAAATATTTTTTAAATAAATCTGATAAAAAACTAGGCAAAATTTTAAAGAGAACAGAGAAAGAATCAATCAAAAATACTTTTCTGTTTAAAAGTTATAAGGGCTTTTGTCTAGGGACTATTCTGTAATGAAACAAAAGATTTCCAGGGGCTAGTTTATAAAAACAGAAAACGCTTCGGTAGCGACTACGCCAACCCAAAGAGAAGACGCATCCTGCCCGAAGGCGCTTCCAGAAAACGATTCGAGAGAGAGCAGAGAGGCTGACGGTGGGGTCCCACCCGTCAGGTGTAAATGTTCAAATGGGGTGGCAGAGTTCGCCGGCGCCCGAGAGCCGCGGTGGTCGCCGGCGGCGATCCACGGCGTGGCAGAGAGATCGGAGGGTACCTCCGTGCTCAGGGCACCCTTCCGCATCAGTTGATGGTGGTGGAGTCGGTCGGCGAGCACCACGTCGACGGCGAGCTTTGCTCCGGCGGACGGCGGCTCGGGTGGTCGAGGGGCTCGTCGGAGAGGGCTGCAAAGGTTAAATTGAAGAGGGGGTTATGCTCCTGGCAGCTAGGGAGGGTAACGAGCGGGGTTGGAGCGCCGGAGATGGCCTTACCAGAACGAATTGGGCTGGAGGCCGAGGCGGGGCGAGGTGGCCGGAGCTGGGGGAGGAGACCTCCCCGAGGTCCCCCTAGTGGCCTGGCGGGGTGGTGGTGAGAAGTGGAGGTGCTGCGTGCACGAGAGTGAGCTCGGGGCCCCTTTATATAGGCGGTCCGATGCGGTTGCCGTGAACGAGGATCACCGGCGAGTGATTACGGTGGCGTCGTGCTCGGTCGGGGTGGTTAGGGGGTCAAGCATCATCACGGAGGTTCAAAGGGTCCGTTTTGGTGTCAAACTGGCCGGGGTTTGGGTGTTAAGGGCGAGCTCAACGGAACGGGGATGGTGCGGGCCCGTCGGCGGCGGAGAGCGCGTTCCGTGCTTGCCGGCCACGGTGGCTGTGCCACGGGCGTGCGCTGGCGTGCATCAGGCCACGCGGAGAGCCAGGGAGCGATGGGCGGCGCAGAACGGCGTTCTGCCGTGGTGTGCCTCCTGTCGGCCGCCACGGGAGGTCCCGACGCCACAGAAGACGCCGGCGAGGGCGGGCCAGCGCGCTACCGACGCCAGGAAGGCTCCACGCACGCGTGTGAAGCTTCGGACAAGAGAAAGAGGCGGCGAGGAACGTGCCAAGGGCACTGTGGCCGCGTGACTGAAACTGACGAACTGAAGATGACACTGAAACTGAATTTTCTGAACTTTGAACAGTGACAGTGCCCACAAGGTGTTCGACAGAATGAAATTGGCCTCTGGTGATTTTTCCTTGAGCTGAATTTTGGTGGAGGGGCTTCTCCTTTCTCAAGTAGGCTGCATGATTTTTGGTGGAATTTTTGGAGCAGTGTGGATATGAATTTCACCAAATTTGGCAAATCTGGTCCAAACATGCAGAGACTGTATTTTGAAAAATTTGAAAAGAGGAGGAGTGGATCAAGATGGTTCTGGGTTGTGGGTTCAAAGGACAATCCAGGAGAATTGGTTTGAGGTCAAAACTCAAATGAAAAAGTGTACTTGCTTTGAAAATCCCTCAGGCTTCAAATAATTTTCAGAATTGATTTGAGAGGGAAAAATAATTAGAATAAAATCCAAAACTAGTTTGGATTAGTTGGGACAGAGAACTTAGGTTGATCACAAGGGGGAGGGGAGGTTTTGGAGGGGTTTTATCTCATGGACAAAAATACAAAGCCAAGGGTGGCTTTAAAGATATGAAAATCCCAAATTTTCATAGAGCTTCATTTTAAAATAAAACAAATTAAAACTCCCAAAAAAATAAATTTTTAGAGGGAACCAACAGAGAAGAAGTTTGCAAAAGATCAACCACCAAAGTTTGAAAGAAATAAAATCCTTTCCAAGGCAAAAGGAAGTTTTTAAGAGGAAGGTTTTTCTGAAAAAGAATTTTTTTTTAAAAAGTCTCTCCTAAAAACCACAGAGTTTTTGATAAAAACCAAATAAAATTTTTGGAGTGTCACAGCACCTACCCCCTTAGGAAAAATCTCGTCCCCGAGATTTCAGCTGATCCTTAAATAAGTGTGGATGCTCTGTCCGAAGAAAATCCTCGCTTTCCCAAGTTGCTTCACTGTCGGTGTGATTGCTCCACTGGACTTTGAAAAACTTGATGGTTTTCTGTCTGGTCCTCCTTTCAGACTCCTCTAATATCCTTATGGGACGTTCTCGATAAGTGAGGTCTGGCTGCACGTCAATGTTCTCATGGGATACTTGTTTCTCTGGGTTGTTTACGCACTTCCTTAATTGAGAGACGTGGAACACGTCGTGAATGTCGGACAAGTCTTCGGGTAAGTCTAGCTGGTAGGCTACAGTGCCTCTTCGTGCCACTATGCAAAGTGGTCCAATGAATCTTGGTGCTAATTTTCCTTTAATCTTAAACCGTTGCAATCCTCTCATCGGGGATACTCTCAAATATACGAACTCACCGGGTTCGAAGCTGACCCTACGATGTTTCTGATCATAATAACTTTTCTGTCGACTTTGAGCGGTCTTAAGTCGGTCCCTGATTAGCTTGACTTTTTCCTCGGCTTCTCTGAGCATATCTGGTCCGAAGATGCGGCTGTCTCCGGTCTCTGACCAATTTAACGGGGTACAACATCTCCTTCCGTATAGGGCTTCGAAAGGAGCCATTTGCAGGCTGGCCTGGTAACTGTTGTTGTATGCAAACTCGGCATATGGCAGGCTGTCCTCCCAACTGGTTCCATAGGTGAGGACGCATGCTCTCAGCATGTCTTCTAAAACCTGGTTTACGCGTTCTGTTTGTCCATCAGTCTGTGGATGGTATGCGGTACTGAAGGCTAGTTGGGTCCCCAGAGCCTGTTGTAAATGTTCCCAAAATCTTGAGATGAACTGAGTCCCTCTGTCGGAAATTATAGTCTTCGGGACACCGTGCAGACAGACTATGCGGGAAAGATAAATCCTGGCAAGCCTCTGAGTGGTGTAGGTTGTCTTCACTGGAATAAAGTGTGCCACTTTGGTCAACCTGTCAGAGATGACCCATATGGCATCATTCCCGTGTTGTGACCGAGGTAATCCGACAATAAAATCCATCCCTATTTCATCCCATTTCCACTCAGGTATTTTGTTAGGTTGCAGTAGTCCGGCTGGTCTCTGATGTTCAGCTTTTATGCGTTGACATGAGTCGCAACATGCAATGAAGGCGGCTATGTCCCTCTTCATACCGTGCCACCAAAATCTTTCCTGAATATCATTATACATTTTGGTTCCTCCAGGGTGGATCGAATATGGAGTGGTGTGTGCTTCAGCTAAAGTTTGTTGTTTAAGGTCTTCTATGCTTGGCACGCATAGCCTTTCTCCGTACCATAATATTCCTTCATTGTCTATGACGAATTCCGAGACCTTGTCCATACTCAACTTTCTTTTAATTCCTTCAATGCTGGGGTGACCGGACTGAGCCTCTTTAATTTTCTCCACAAGGTGTGGTTGTATTTCCACGTTTGATATGGTGCCTTCTGCTACCATTATCAAGTTGAGCTTGGCAAATTCTTGATGGAATTCGGGCCTCAAGTTGTGCAGATAGTTCCCGTCGGAGCTGGGGTTCCGACTCAGGGCATCGGCTACTACGTTTGCTTTCCCTGGATGGTAATGGATACCAACATCATAATCCTTTACCAATTCCAACCAGCGGCGTTGCCGTAAATTTAGTTCTGGCTGCGTAAAAATGTATTTGAGGCTTTTGTGATCCGTATATATCTCACATCGATTCCCAAGTAGGAAATGCCTCCATTCCTTGAGTGCATGGATAACTGCTGCCATTTCTAAGTCATGAGTGGGATAATTTTCCTCGTGCTTGCGAAGTTGCCTTGAAGCGTAGGCGACAACCTTGCCTTCTTGCATCAACACGCATCCGAGACCCTTTCTGGACGCGTCACAAAATACTTCAAAATTCTTGTGTATATTGGGTACAATTAATACCGGTGCTGTTGTTAATTTCCGCTTTAGCTCTTGGAAACTTTTCTCGCAGGCTTCTGTCCACTCAAACTTCTTATCTTTCTTGAGTAACTGTGTCATAGGCTTGGATATGGTGGAAAATCCTTCAATAAATCTGCGGTAATATCCTGCCATTCCCAAGAAACTTCGTATGTCCGTTACGCTGGCTGGTGACTTCCAGTCAAGTATGACCTTGACTTTCTCTGGGTCCACTGCTATACCGTCTTGAGTCAGCACGTGGCCTAGAAAACCTACTTGCCTTAGCCAAAATTCACACTTGCTGAACTTGGCATACAATTGGTGTTTCCTTAGTTCTCCTAGTACAATCGTGAGATGTTCTGCGTGCTCTTCTGGTGTTTTGGAGTATACCAGAATATCGTCGATGAATACCACGACGAATTTGTCCATAAACTTCATAAATACTTTGTTCATGAGGTGAACAAAATATGCCGGGGCGTTAGTTAACCCAAATGGCATCACTGTGAACTCGTACAGTCCATATCTGGAGGTGAAGGCTGTTTTGGGGATATCTTCTGTTCGTACCTTCAATTGATGGTATCCTGACCTTAAGTCAATTTTTGAGAATACCTTGGCCTGAGCAAGTTGATCAAACAAATCGTTTATCCTTGGCATCGGGTATTTGTTTTTGACTGTGACCATGTTAAGTGCTTGATAGTCAATACACAATCTCAGCGTTCCATCCTTCTTCTTGGCAAATAAAATTGGTGATCCCCAAGGTGAGGAGCTGGCTCGAATGCATCCTTTTTCCAGTAATTCCTTTATTTTCTTCTTCAATTCGATCAACTCAGATGGTGCCATTCTGTATGGTTTCTTGTATATGGGGGTGGTTCCTGGTGCTAGCTCAATGCGGAATTCTATTTCTCGGTCTGGTGGCATGCCTGGCAGCTCTTCAGGGAATACATTTGGAAATTCACACACTACTGGAACCTTGTTTAGCTCAGAAACGTCCACCTTTTTTAATCTCGGTTGCCGGGGTCTTTTTCCTTCCTTGGCTGATACTCTTATTGTCTTCCCTTGGTGGTGTGTGAGAATCACAGTCCTGTTGAAACAGTCGATAAAACCTTTATTGGTGGTTAGCCAATCCATCCCTAGGATGACATCCAGTCCTTTATTTTCCAATACAATAAGATTTGCATAAAACTCCAATCCTTCAAACTCAATGGCCACATTCTGATAGTAATTCTGAGAAACTTGCTGAATCCCGGGGGACTTGATTAATATGGATTTCTCCAAAGGAAGCATCGAGAAATTATTTTGCAAAGCAAAACTTTTTGAGATGAAAGAGTGAGAAGCTCCAGAATCAAACAAAACCATTCAGGTATTGTGTTGACAGGAAACGTACCGAGTACGATATCCGGAGCATTTTGTGCCTCCTCTTTGGTTACGTGGTTCAGATGACCCTTCCTGTGGATATTGTTGGGATTGAAATTGTTTCGCTTGGGCGCTGAATTATTGCCGCCGTTGTTCGGCTTTGGGGTTGAGTTCCTTGGCTTGGGGCACTGTTTGGCATAATGCCCTTCTTCTCCACAAGCGTAACAAGTAACGCCGGGACGATAGGTGAATTCCTTGTCCCTTGCATGAAAATTCTTGATTGGGCGTGAGACATTGGATGAGAATTTGGGTGTCCCACCCTTTTTAAAATCAGTCTTGCTTCGGTGATTGCGAGTGTGATTAGTCTGGTCCCTTTTTCGCTTGCGGATATCTTCCAGACTGCGTCTCTCATTTTCCAGAGTAATGGCCTTGTCCACCAGCGTTTTAAAATCAGGAAAAGTGTGTACGACCAGTTGGCATTTAAGCGCGGGCGCCAGACCGTCAAGGAATTTCTCCATCTTCTTGATTTCAGTCATACGCTCCTCATTGGCGTAGCGGGATAATAGGGTAAATTGACTGTTGTAATCTGACACTGTCATGTTCCTTTGTTTGAGGTCATCGAATTCTCTCTTCTTGATTTTCATAATACTCTTAGGAATATGTGCACCACGGAAACCTTCCTTGAAATCATCCCAGGTTATGTCATTTTCGTTGGGATGCAAGTGCAGAAAATTCTCCCACCACGATGCGGCTGCTCCTGTGAGATAGTGTGGAGCATATAGCACTTTCTCGAGATCTGAACACTTTGCAATAATTAATTTCCTCTCCATATCTCGAAGCCAGTCCTCGGCTTCAAGAGGCTTGTCAGTGTGAGAAAATGTTTGAGGACGTGTCTTCTGTAGCTCAGACAACTTGGAATGTTGCTGATATTGTCCATGATGATTCCCCATGTTGATGACTTGGTTCATCATCTCGCGATGTTGTTATTGACTCTGTTCATAAAGGCGGCACATTTGTGAAAGTGCCGATTCACTGCCTTGTTGGCTTGACTGTCCCTGAGTGAACTCATTGTTGGGTTGAGTATCATGAATTTCCTCTGGTGGAGTTGGCATGGAACGTGTCCAAGGACGAGACATTTTTCACTCTGGGAAATATATTTTTGTAAAACTTTTAAGAAAAGCGGAAAGAGTCGCAAAACAAAACCATAAAAGCATAAAGCTGCCAGATAAAATTAAATACCCAAGCTTACTTAAGAAAAAAAACAAATCAACTTGCGCACGGAGAAGGACTGCTCATTACATATCTTACACACGGGCGGTAATTATACAGTACATCACTCAGGATATGCGTACAAAATCCTGACATGTTATTTAGGCTAGTGCACTTCTCCAGATCCTACATGATGCGCAAACAGGCTACTTCTCGCAACCTATGTACATATCTTACAAGCGGTACAATACACGGCAGCTAAGCGTACTCAGGCAGAGATGTTGACGACCTCCCTTGCCCTGCCGAGGGCGAGGCGTAGCAAGGTTGGGGACTCGACTTCCTCCTCGCTAATGGGCTCCATACGTGTAGTGTTGCGCAGAGCGGACGGAGCGGTTGCCAGGGGAGGAGCAACACATACAGGAGTGGGCGCGAAGGTTGGTGCAGTGCGCGCTGGAGTGGGTGCCATGACTTGGTTAAATTCTTCGGTAGAAGGCAGGCGACGAGTAGGCGTAAAAGATGCTGATGACGAGACAAAAGTCAGTGGCGGAGCGATGGGTAGGAGCTCCCTCCTGTTGGCAGCACAGCCATGGACTGAGTCCATGCGGGTAGCTACGAAGTCGTCCACCAGGTTGTCGAAGGCTGCCTCCAAGGCTCGGAGATACTCAATGAGCATCTCAAAAGCCTCGTCTCGTTCTCCTCTGGGGCAGGAGTATGCGTAGTGACAGGTGTAAGGCACATGGCACGGAAGATAACGGTAACGACGAGTCTTCATCACGGGAAGGACATCCCTGAGACGAGCTATCGCCTCGCGGGCTGCCATCTGCATAGCATGCCTCTCCGTAGGCATGGCTCTCCCCATGAACCGGAAGCGGCGTAACTCACCACGCCCTCCCCTGAACTGCACCGCGGCCTGGTGCATGGTCAGACTGTCGTTGACTCGGTGCTGGCAGAGTGAGAAGACTGGGCACACGGATGGCCCCATCGCGACCTGAACGATGAAAGAAAGAAGCTTGACGAACCCATCGGGCACGTTGGCGAAGGTCTGAGACTCGCAGCTGTTGTCGGCCATCTACAAAAGTAGGCAAAAATTCTGCAGGGTCAGATCATAAATTTATGCTGACTGACAGAAAATGACTACAATTGCAAAAATAAAAAAAAACTCTGTCATGCTAATAACTAATTAGCGATCGCACCTAGTGGCTTCCTATAGTCAGCCTGGCTCTGGTCCCAAGCTTGTCACGACCGGTTTTCCAATAAAAATATTTATTGATAAACCAGTCTTTTAAGTCCAGTATGAGAGAAATCCTCTTCACTGGTAGACAATTTCTTGATACAATAAGCCAGTAGCATAAAATTCCATTACAGGGTCGAACTGCGGTTGCTCAACCAAATTATTACAAGCACGCCAATAATTATACATAATGGCGGACAGGACACAGCGGTGTGGAGACATACTACTGACTCAAGGATAGGGTGGTGGTGGAAAAACACAGCAGGAAGGGAAATACAAGACTCTAAGTCTATCATTTCATCGAGCGTCGAGGTGAGGCTCGATGAATTTATTTGGTAGCGGAAGCGGATATAAAACAGTGACCAAATCCAGGGTCGCACGAGACTGACTAGGACTCCTCTAAGTGTCGGACTCGCTATCGAACTCTTCATCCATGAGATCACCTTCGTCAGCATCTGGCCAAATCAACAAGCCAGTGAGTACTTTGAAAGTACTCGCAAGACAGTTCGGATGTAAGATAAAATAAATGCGTGCATGGATGCAACATGATTAATTTCTCAATGCACAATAAATAAAATTGGCATAACGGGGTAAGTAAAAAGGGAAACGGCGGTAGTCCGCCTGGAATCCCACAGAACATAAATAAAGACCGATCGAGTGTCTGAAGCGACGCCTCGAAAGGTGAGCAAATAAAAAAATAAGGAAAAGATGCCACAGTCGGGCGTCTTAGCGACACCACATAAAGGGCTTAAAAAAGAATGCCACAGTCGGACGTCTGAGCGACATCGCAGAAAGGGCTTTAAAAGAAATGCCACAGCCGGACGTCTGAGCGACATCGCAGAAAGGGCTTTAAGAAGAAATGCCACAGTCGGACGTCTAAGCGACATCACAGAAAGGGCTTTAAAAGAAATGCCACAGCC
>NC_057798.1:136890976-136899367 GCF_018294505.1 Triticum aestivum | reverse complement strand
GGACGTCTGAGCGACATCATAGAAAGGGCTTTAAAAGAAATGCCACAGCCGAACGTCTGAGCGACATCACAGAAAGGGCTTTAAAAGAAATGCCACAGCCGGACGTCTAAGCGACATCACAGAAAGGGCTTTAAAAGAAATGCCACAGCCGGACGTCTAAGCGACATCACAGAAAGGGCTTTAAAAGAAATGCCACAGCCGGACGTCTGAGCGACATCACAGAAAGGGCTTTATTCACAAGTAAATAATACTCATAATAAACATTTGATCCATGATAATAAACGGGTTAGTCCATCCACAGGAATAATCATTTAACCGGACTTAGCATTCATGCGATTCACTGGAGTCTCTGTCATCAAAACTGACAATTGATTAGGATAAGATGGAACGAATTTGGACATGGAATAGATGATTTGGAGGAATATATGACTCTGCAGAGTTTGTACAAAAATTTTCCCACAGCCAACGGATTTCCGTAGTCACGAAGGACTAGTTCCGTTTACGGTATTTCGGAAGAAAACACAGCTAACCGATACACACCCATCCTACCTCTCGATGCTAGGAATCACCCTAGACATCGTCCAAGAAAAACTTTTGAGACGGGGAGATCAAAATCTCGAATAGCATGGGATCAAATTTATATACGCGCGCTCTAAGGGGTGCCCCCCTCTCGGTCCCAACCGGAAACACCCATGCCCCCTGACCGGATGACTGGCTTTAATCCAGGGCCATGGAACCATCATCACGGCCTCTCCTTTTTGATGTGTACCATGGAAGCGGTTTGCAACTTACTAAACCATATTCCTTGCGGAAAACATGTGGTTGTACAAGGAAGGAAATGATAGGTACTGGACCGATATGGTTTGACACTGAAGTCACATAGTCTGGCGTAAGACCGGCATGCTACAACACTGCCATCGTACCCATCCTCATGCCAACACATGGCCATTCATATTCACATTCATCCATGTATGGATCATCGAACTCACTTACCTCATCATCACATAAAATAACGTTCATCGGTATGCTCACCAACATGCCGTGAAACTAACTAAATGCAAAACATGCCAAGACACTCATCATATCAAAAGTTCAAACATGCTTGCCTGGTTCAGAGTAGTCGGAGCCTAGCTCGGTGAAGTTCGCGGCTCTGTCACCTCCTTCGGTATCTATGGTATAAAGAAAATACATGCGCTATCGTAAATACCAAGGAGTGCACAGAAGGTAAACCAAATATTTTTCAAATAAATCTGATAAAAAACTAGGCAAAATTTTAAAGAGAACAGAGAAAGAATCAATCAAAAATACTTTTCTGTTTAAAAGTTATAAGGGTTTTTGTTCAGGGACTATTCTGTAATGAAACAGAAGATTTCCAGGGGCTAGTTTATAAAAACAGAAAACGCTTCGGTAGCGACTACGCCAACCCAAAGAGAAGACGCATCCTGCCCGAAGGCGCTTCCAGAAAATGATTCGAGAGAGAGAGAGCAGAGAGGCTGACGGTGGGGTCCCACCCCTCAGGTTTAAATGTTCAAACGGGGCAGCAGAGTTCGCCGGCGCCCGAGACCCGCGGTGGTCGCCGGTGGCGATCCACGGCATGGCAGAGAGATCGGAGGGTACCTCCGTGCTCAGGGCACCCTTCCGCGTCAGTTGATGGTGGTGGAGTCGGTCGGCGAGCACCACGTCGACGGCGAGCTTTGCTCCAGCGGACGGCGGCTCGGGTGGTCGAGGGGCTCGTCGGAGAGGGCTGCAAAGGTTAAATTGAAGAGGGGGTTATGCTCCTGGCAGCTAGGGAGGGTAACGAGCGGGGTTGGAGCGCCGGAGATGGCCTTACCAGAACGAATCGGGCTGGAGGCCGAGGCGGGGCGAGGTGGCCGCTGCTGGGGGAGGAGACCTCCCCGAGGTCCCCCTAGTGGCCTGGCGGGGTGGTGGTGAGAAGTGGAGGTGCTGCGTGCACGAGAGTGAGCTCGGGGCCCCTTTATATAGGCAGTCCGAGGCGGTCGCCGTGAACGAGGATCACCGGCGAGTGATTACGGTGGCGTCGTGCTCGGTCCGGGTGGTTAGGGGGTCGAGCGTCATCACGGAGGTTCAAAGGGTCCGTTTTGGTGTCAAACTGGCCAGGGTTTGGGTGTTAAGGGCGAGCTCAACGGAACGGGGATGGCGCGGGCCCGTCAGCGGCGGAGAGCGCGTTCCGTGCTTGCCGGCCACGGTGGCTGTGCCACGGGCGTGCGATGGCGTGCATGAGGCCACGCGGAGAGCCAGGGAGCGATGGGCGGCGCGGAACGGCGTTCTGCCGTGGTGTGCCTCCTATCGGCCGCCACAGGAGGTCCCGACGCCACAGAAGACGCCGGCGAGGGCGGGCCAGCGCGCTAACGACGCCAGGAAGGCTCCACGCATGCGTGTGAAGCTTCGGAAAAGAGAAAGAGGCGGCGAGGAACGTGCCAAGGGCACTGTGGCCGCGTGACTGAAACTGACGAACTGAAGATGACACTGAAACTGAATTTTCTGAACTTTGAACAGTGACAGTGCCCAGAAGGTGTTCGACAGAATGAAATTGGCCTCTGGTGATTTTTCCTTGAGCTGAATTTTGGTGGAGGGGCTTCTCCTTGCTCAAGTAGGCTGCATGATTTTTGGTGGAATTTTTGGAGCAGTGTGGATATGAATTTCACCAAATTTGGCAAATCTGGTCCAAACTTGCAGAGACTGTATTTTGAAAAATTTGAAAAGAGGAGGAGTGGATCAAGATGGTTCTGGGTTGTGGGTTCAAAGGACAATCCAGGAGAATTGGTTTGAGGTCAAAACTCAAATGAAAAAGTGTACTTGCTTTGAAAATCCCTCAGGCTTCAAATAATTTTCAGAATTGATTTGAGAGGGAAAAATAATTAGAATAAAATCCAAAACTAGTTTGGATTAGTTGGGACAGAGAACTTAGGTTGATCACAAGGGGGAGGGGAGGTTTTGGAGGGGTTTTATCTCATGGACAAAAATACAAAGCCAAGGGTGGCTTTAAAGATATGAAAATCCCAAATTTTCATAGAGCTTCATTTTAAAATAAAACAAATTAAAACTCCCAAAAAAATAAATTTTTAGAGGGAACCAACAGAGAAGAAGCTTGCAAAAGATCAACCACCAAAGTTTGAAAGAAATAAAATCCTTTCCAAGGCAAAAGGAAGTTTTTAAGAGGAAGGTTTTTCTGAAAAAGATTTTTTTTTTAAAAAAGTCTCTCCTAAAAACCACAGAGTTTTTGATAAAAACCAAATAAAAATTTTGGAGTGTCACAGCTTCATGGTCCTATCGGGCCAGGTCGCTAACGCCGGCTGGAGCCGGAGCCGTCGCCCGACTTTGGGTGCTCATCCAGTCGGAACGCCTGATCGGGCCCGACTTGATCACCGCTGTCGAGTGTCGGGTCCTTCTGCTCCAAGGCCGCCCTCATTTGATCTGCCAGATGAGCGGCCGGTTCGACCCGAGCCGGCTCAGCACCAGGTAGATGCCTCACGATGAGGTGTCCTACATGGTGAACTACATCGCCAAATGCAAGCTCAAGCCGGACTGGCAGTATGGCATGGCGCCATTCTCTAGCGCCAATCCACCACCAGTGGTAAGTTTCCTTTCTTTATTTGTTGTTGAATCCTTTTCCGGGCCGACTCTTGACCAGTCGGTCTGTCCTTAATCAGAACCCCCTTCTTCATCCTTCGGCCGGGACCGCGGGGCCGGAGCACGAGTTTGCCCCCGACCGCGCGGCCGACGATCCTGATGACGCCGACTTGGGGGCGGCCGCCTTGGACGAGGATGCCGGGGGGGCGGCGATGAGGCAGGCGGCTCCGGCCTCACCGCCGGCTTTGAAGACTAGCCCGATGATGACGAGGCCGATCCAGCTCCACGCAGCCAGCCGGCGTCCGACCCCCAAGGCGCCGGCCCATTCGGTGGGCCGGCCGCACGAGGTGGCGTACTGAAGCGCCGTGCTGCACCGACTCCCTTTGGTGGCCGGCCGAAGAGGCCTAAGGTACCCGCGGCGGCAACCAAGCGGGACGAGGTGGCAGCGAAGGCAGCCCGCTTCCGCAAAGTGGTGAAGCAGCCGCAGGCGGTTTCGGCGTAAGTTCTGGCGTTTACGCAACTTTCTTTCTTTTCTTCGTTTGATTTTCTTCTAAGTCTTGTCTCCTGTTTTGTCGATCAGGGCCCCGCTCACTCTCGAGCAGACTACCGCCGCCTCCATAGCCGGCGGAGCGAGAGGGTCTGCGGGCTCCCATCGCGTAGATCCCCGCGCCCAGCTTCAGGCGGCGACAGAGCGGAACACGCGGGAAGCGCGGGAGGAACGGGAGGCGGAGGAGAGAAGGGCAGCTGCCGCCAAGCCGGCCCTGGAGACGACGGCGGAGTCGGCTGAGGCGCAGGCCAACGCGGCGGCCAGGGCCCGGGCGGAAGCCGACACCGCGGAGAAGACGGCAGAAGGCCTGCGAGGCCAACCTCCACGGATCGTCATCCCCATCCGTTCCGCGCCCCCAGACGTCCCGAAGCCCCCGTCGGAGGAGATCAGCCGCGACCCGCCGGTGACGGAGAGGGTGGAAGGCGACGTAGTCCTCCTGGAGGGAGGAGTGGTGCCGCCTCTGACGGCTGGGACCGGCCAAGGCGGCCAGCCCGAGGTGCCGCCTAAGCAGCCGACTGCACAGGTGGATCTTGTGGTCTTGACGCCGGCTCGCCGGCGTGCGGCGAGGGCGGCTTTAGAGCCGGATCCGCAGAGGGCGGACGCCTCCAGCTCGTTGTCGCATGAACTGGAGTCGGCCACCGCTAGCACGCCGGGGTGGATGCAAGGCGATGGGTCGGCCTCACTGAACTTGGCAGCGCAAGACGTCCGCAACCGACTTCAGGCCCAAGCCACCACGCTGCAGCAATGCACCCAAGAGTTTCTCATGACGCGGGCGGTCGTTCGGGTGAGTTCTCTTGTCCTTGATTTCTTTCCGTGGGGGCGCGTCAGCGCACCCACTGGCTATAGTCCCCGAGTTCCGAGCCGGCTGCTGAGCAGGCGGCTTGGAACTTCTCCGAAGACTTGTTTTACTGACTTGCCCTTGCTGCTTCTTCGTCCTGTTTGCAGGATTACCACAACCTCCGCGCCACTACCTTCAACTCCCAAGTCCGGGAGGCAGACAAGAGGGCCGTGTGACACTCCAAAATTTTTATTTCGTTTTTATCAAAAACTCTGTGGTTTTTAGGAGAGACTTTTTAAAAAAAAATTCTTTTTTAGAAAAACCTTCCTCTTAATAACTTCCTTTTTGCCTTGGCAAGGATTTTATTTCTTTCAAACTTTGGTGGTTGATCTTTTGCAAACTTCTTCTCTGTTGGTTCCCTCTAAAAACTTTTTTTGGGGAGTTTTAATTTGTTTTATTTTAAAGTGAAGCTCTATGAAAATTTGGGATTTTCATATCTTTAAAGCCACCCTTGGCTTTGTATTTTGTCCACGAGATAAAACCCCTCCAAAACCTCCCCTCCCCCTTGTGATCAACCTAAGTTCTCTATCCCAACTAATCCCAACTAGTTTTGGATTTTATTCTAATTATTTTTCCCTCTCAAATCAAGTCTGAAAATTATTTGAAGCCTGAGGGATTTTCAAAGCAAGTACACTTTTTCATTTGAGTTTTGACCTCAAACCAATTCTCCTGGATTGTCCTTTGAACCCACAACCCAGAACCATCTTGATCCACTCCTCCTCTTTTCAAATTTTTCAAAATACAGTCTCTGCAAGTTTGGACCAGATTTGCCAAATTTGGTGAAATTCATATCCACACTGCTCCAAAAATTCCACCAAAAATCATGCAGCCTACTTGAGCAAGGAGAAGACCCTCCACCAAAATTCAGCTCAAGGAAAAATCACCAGAGGCCAATTTCATTCTGTCGAACACCTTGTGGGCACTGTCACTGTTCAAAGTTCAGAAAAATTCAGTTTCAGTGTCATCTTCAGTTCGTCAGTTTCGGTCACGCGGCCACAGTGCCCTTGGCACGTTCCTCGCCGCCTCTTTCTCTTGTCTGAAGCTTCACACGCGTGCGTGGAGCCTTCCTGGCATCGGTAGCGCGCTGGCCCGGCCTCGCCGGCGTCTTCTGTGGCGTCGGGACCTCCCGTGGCGGCCGACAGGAGGCACACCACGGCAGAACGCCGTTCCGCGCCGCCCATCGCTCCCTGGCTCTCCGCGTGGCCTCATGCACGCCAGCGCACGCCCGTGGCACAGCCACCGTGGCCGGCAAGCACGGAACGCGCTCTCCGCCGCCGACGGGCCCGCGCCATCCCCGTTCCGTTGAGCTCGCCCTTAACACCCAAACCCCGGCCAGTTTGACACCAAAACGGACCCTTTGAACCTCCGTGATGGCGCTCGACCCCCTAACCACCCCGACTGAGCACGACGCCACCGTAATCACTCGCCGGTGATCCTCGTTCAATGCAACCGCCTCGGACCGCCTATATAAAGGGGCCCCGAGCTCACTCTCGTGCACGCAGCACCACCACTTCTCACCACCACCCCGCCAGGCCACTAGGGGGACCTCGGGGAGGTCTCCTCCCCCAGCTCTGGCTACCTCGCCCCGCCTCGGCCTCCAGCCCGATTCGTTCTGGTAAGGCCATATCCGGCGCTCCAACCCCGCTCGTTACCCTCCCTAGCTGCCAGGAGCATAACCCCCTCTTCAATTTAACCTTTCCATCCCTCTCCGACGAGCCCCTCGACCACCCGAGCCGCCGTCCGCCGGAGCAAAGCTCGCCGTCGACGTGGTGCTCGCCGACCGACTCCACCACCATCAATTGACGCGGAAGGGTGCCCTGAGCATGGAGGTACCCTCCGATCTCTCTGCCACGCCGTGGATCGCCGCCGGCGACCACCGCGGCTCTCGGGCGCCGGCGAACTCTGCCGCCCCGTTTGAACATTTAAACCTGACGGGTGAGACCCCACCATCAGCCTCTCTGCTCTGTCTCTCGAATCGTTTTCTGGAAGCACCTTCGGGCAGGATGCGTCTTCTCTTTGGGTTGGCGTAGTCGCTACCGAAGCATTTTCTGTTTTTATAAACTAGCCCCTAGAAATCTTCTGTTTCATTACAGAATAGTCCCTGGACAAAAACCCTTATAACTTTTAAACAGAAAAGTATTTTTGATTGATTCTTTCTCTGTTCTCTTTAAAATTTTGCCTAGTTTTTTATCAGATTTATTTGAAAAATATTTGGTTTACCTTCTGTGCACTCCTTGGTATTTACGATAGCGCATGTATTTTCTTTATACCGTAGATACCGAAGGAGGTGACGGAGCCGCGAACTTCACCGAGCTAGGCTCCAACTACTCTGAACCAGGCAAGCATGTTTGAACTTTTGATATGATGAGTGTCTTGGCATGTTTTGCATTTAGTTAGTTTCATGGCATGTTGGTGAGCATACCGATGAACGTTATTTTATGTGATAATGAGGTAAGTGAGTTCGATGATCCATACATGGATGAATGTGAATATGAATGGCCATGTGTTGGCATGAGGATGGGTACGATGGCAGTGTTGTAGCATGCCAGTCTTACGCCAGACTATGTGACTTCAGTGTCAAACCATATCGGTCCAGTACCTATCATTTCCTTCCTTGTACTACCACATGTTTTCCGCAAGGAATATGGTTTAGTAAGTTGCAAACCGCTTCCATCGTACACATCAAAAAGGAGAGGCCGTGATGATGGTTCCATGGCTCTGGATTAAAGCCAGCCATCCGCTCAGGGGGCATGGGTGTTTCCGGTTGGGACCGAGAGGGGGGCACCCCTTAGAGCGTGCGTATATAAATTTGATCCCATGCTATTCGAGATTGTGATCTCCCCGTCTCAAAAGTTTTTCTTGGACGATGTCTAGGGTGATTCCTAGCATCGAGAGGTAGGATGGGTGTGTACCGGTTAGCTGTGTTTTCTTCCGAAATACCGTAAACGGAACTAGTCCTTCGTGACTACGGAAATCCGTTGGCTGTGGGAAAATTTTTGTACAAACTCTGCAGAGTCATATATTCCTCCAAATCATCTATTCCATGTCCAAATTCGTTCCATCTTATCCTAATCAATTGTCAGTTTTGATGACAGAGACTCCGGTGAATCGCATGAATGCTAAGTCCGGTTAAATGATTATTCCTGTGGATGGACTAACCCGTTTATTATCATGGATTAAATGTTTATTATGAGTATTATTTACTTGTGAATAAAGCCCTTTCTGTGATGTCGCTCAGACGTCCGACTGTGGCATTTCTTTTAAAGCCCTTTCTGTGATGTCGCTTAGACGTCCGGCTGTGGCATTTCTTTTAAAGCCCTTTCTGTGATGTCGCTTAGACGTCCGGCTGTGGCATTTCTTTTAAAGCCCTTTCTGTGGTGTCGCTCAGACGTCCGGCTGTGGCATTTCTTTTAAA
>NC_057798.1:136748180-136890676 GCF_018294505.1 Triticum aestivum | reverse complement strand
GATGTCGCTCAGACGTCCGGCTGTGGCATTTCCTTTAAAGCCCGTTCTGTGATGTCGCTCAGACGTCCGGCTGTGGCATTTCTTTTAAAGCCCTTTCTGTGATGTCGCTTAGATGTCCGACCGTGGCATTTCTTCTTAAAGCCCTTTCTGCGATGTCGCTCAGACGTCCGGCTGTGGCATTTCTTTTAAAGCCCTTTCTGCGATGTCGCTCAGACGTCCGACTATGGCATTCTTTTTTAAGCCCTTTATGTGGTGTCGCTAAGACGCCCGACTGTGGCATCTTTTCCTTATTTTTATTTGCTCACCTTTCGAGGCGTCGCTTCAGGCACCCGATCGGTCTTTATTTATGTTCTGTGGGATTCCAGGCGGACTACCGCCGTTTCCCTTTTTACTTACCCCGTTATGCCAATTTTATTTATTGTGCATTGAGGAATTAATCATGTTGCATCCATGCACGCATTTATTATATCTTACGTCCGAATTGTCTTGCGAGTACTTTCAAAGTACTCACTGGCTTGTTGATTTGGCCAGATGCTGACGAAGGCGATCTCATGGATGAAGAGTTCGATAGCGAGTCCGACACTTAGAGGAGTCCCAGTCAGTCTCGTGCGACCCTGGATTTGGTCACTGTTTTATATCCGCTTCCGCTACCAAATAAATTCATCGAGCCTCACCTCGACGCTCGATGAAATGATAGACTTAGAGTCTTGTATTTCCCTTCCCGCTGTGTTTTTCCACCACCACCCTATCCTTGAGTTAGTAGTACGTCTCCACACCGCTGTGTCCTATCCGCCATTATGTATAATTATTGGCGTGCTTGTAATAATTTGGTTGAGCAACCGCAGTTCGACCCTGTATTGGAATTTTATGCTACTGGCTTATTGTATCAAGAAATTGTCTACCGGTGAAGAGGATTTCTCTCATACCGGACTTAAAAGACTGGTTTATCAATAAATATTTTTATTGGAAAACCGGTCGTGACAGGCCGCCGGTCTGAAGGAGAGCCGGCGTGAGTGACTTTGTCTTTTTATCTCATGTGGGGCGCGTCAGCGTACTCACTGGGTGTAGTCCCCGAGATTCGGGCCGACTGCTGAGCAGTCGGGTCGGATCTTTCTTGCCGATTTCTTTCTTAATTTCTTCTTTTCATGCTGTTAGGAGCCAATGCCGACTTGAGGCAGCAGCTGGGTATTGCCCAGACCGCCCTTCGCACCAAGGAAGGTGAGCTCAATGCCTTGGCCCAGGAGCGCGACCGCCTGGCCAAGAGACTGGCTGACCAGGAGGAAAGCCACCAGGCGGCTCTGAAGGCGGCCCAGGACAGCGAGGCCGCCCTCAAAGCCGAATTCGAGACTGAGGTGGCGGGCTGAGCCGAGGCAAGGCAAGCCCCGAGCGAAGGCTACGGCCGTGTCGAGGACCTGGTTGATGGTAGGCCGTCTTTCTTCTTTATTCTTTGCTTGTCTTTGCAAGTCAGCTTTTCTCTTGACTTGCTCTTTTTCCTTCTTCTTTGTGAAGAGTACTTCCCTGGCCACTCTATCGCTGCCAACCAAGCCATCGAAGCCCACCGAGAGGCCTGGCGGCAGGCTGGGGTTGAGATCGCGCCGGACGCCAACCGGTCGCTGGAGGAGCAGCTTCTGGCGATCGAGGCCCGCCTCTAGCCGGCCTACCGCATGCTCTGCCAGCTTCAGTGTGCTGGGGCACAGGTGCTAGCCACCCTTTGGGCTGGTGAGGTAATTCCTCGCACCCCCAGCCGTACTGCCGACTGGCTGGAGGTAGTCGTCGGCCGTCTTGAGGCCTAGAAGGCCTCAGCAGCTCGATCCGGCGCTCGACGGGCGCTAGAGTTCGTCCGGGCTTGGTACCCTTGGCTGAACTTGGATCAGCTGCGCACCTGGAGGCAGGAGGCTGACGAGGAGCTGGAGGCGGTGCGGCCGACTATCATCCAGCGTGCTTCGGTGATCGCCGACTTCACCGACACCAGCACCTTTGCTCCTGAGGTGAACTAAGACGACATCGTGCAGCCGGAGGACTGGTTCGGGCTGAACCCGGCCGACGGTGAGGACTCGGCGGAGGAGAGTGACTCCAGCGATGAGGGCGAGGAGGAGGAGGAGGAAGACGGCGAGGATGTTGAGCCGGATACCGAAGCAGCCGGCTAGCCTCAGCTTGACCGTGCCTCCAGCAACGAGGCTCACGCGAACGCTCCGCCTGCCACCGGCGACGACCAGGCCGAGACTCGCCAGCCGGCCACTCCTCCAGCCGACACCGCCATCTCCACCGTTCTTCCTGAAGCTACAGGCGCTCCCTTGGCTTGATTTATCATTTACTTCCCTGCTAGTTACTCTTTGGACAAAACTTGTTATTTTGTGCAATTCCACCCACTAGGGGTGTATTCAAACTTCGTTGAATGCCGGCCTTTCGAAGGTTTTTTGATGTAAATATTATTATGCATGTGTTTGGCTTCCATTCCGACTTGCTTTTTATCTTTCAGCTTTCTTCCTTTGTCGCCTTCCCTTGGTTGCCGCCTTCCCAGCCGGACAGCTGCTCTGCAGTCTGTGGCCGGGTAAGGAATTCGAACGTCTAGGAAGGCAAAGGTTCGAGCTTTCTTAGATTTTGGCAGAGTTGGAAAGGAAGTCGGTTAGCCGACTGCTTCGACAGTCGGTTGGCGAGGGGGGAAGTCGGCTTGTGTTATGTAAGTTTGTTTGTCCTTAGCCATTTTTCATGTGGGCATCCTTTCCGCCTTTAGGTCTTGCTAGTCGGGTAGCTGATTCTTCGAGCTGTGACTCTCGCAAGAGAGGGCTTGGGTGCCGGCACATTACTTGTCTGACTGCAGGTAGAACTTGGGCATAACTCAAGGCGGCAAGTCCCCGGGCCGACTTAGTCGAACCCGGTGCCGGACATAGAAAGTAAAATGCAGTAGGGTAACCATGGGAGTGATACCCGGCATACATAGATAAAATGGGGTAGTCCCCGAGAAATCCTTGGGGGCCCGTTGTCTCATACTTAATACAAAAGATAGCGTGATACATTCTGCATTTCAACTGTAAAATCTTCGGAGAAGATTGGCGTTCCATGGGCGGTCCGACTCCTTGCCGGAGTCGTCTCTCTTGCGTGCCTTCGGCTTCTGCGCGTTGATTAGGTAATAGGAGTCGTTTCCCAGAGCTCGGCTGATAACGAAGGGGCCTTCCCAAGGGGCCGAGAGCCTGTGCTGGCCGGCTGTAGGCTGTATCAGCCGAAGCACAAGGTATCCCTCTTGGAAGGTTCTTGGCTTCACTCTCCGACTGTGGTAACGGCGTAGCCCCTGCTGGTAGATGGCGGACCGGCTGAGGGCTAACAGCTGGCTTTCTTCCAGCAAGTCGACGACGTCTTCTCTTGCTTCTTTGTCCTCCGCCTCCGTGTACATGGTGACTCGAGGTGAGTCGAACTCGATGTCAGTTGGGATGACAGCCTCAGCCCCATATACAAGGAAGAAGGGGGTGAAGCCGGTCGACTTGTTAGGGGTAGTGCGCAGACTCCAGAGGACGGCCGGCAGCTCGTCGAGCCAGCAGCCGGCCGAACGCTCCAGTGGCACGACCAGTCGGGGCTTGATGCCGGAGAGGATGAGGCCGTTTGCTCGCTCGACTTGGCCGTTTGACTGCGGGTGGGCAACGGACGCTAAGTCCAGTCGGATGCCCTGCGTCGCGCAGAAACGTGCCAATGCTCCCTTGGCGAAATTTGTGCCGTTGTCGGTGATGATGCTGTGTGGTATGCCATACCGGGTTGTGATGTCGGCAATGAATGTCACGGCAGTCGGCCCATTCAGCTTCTTGATCGGCTTTGCTTCAATCCACTTGGTAAATTTGTCTACGGCGACAAGCAGATGTGTCATGCCGCCCCGCGCCATCTTGAATGGTCCGACCATGTCCAATCCCCAGACTACAAAGTGCCAAGTGATGGGGATGGTCTTGAGTGCAGAAGCCGGCAGGTGTTGCTTGGAGACGAAGATTTGGCACCCTTTGCAGTGTATGACTAGTTCCTTGGCATCCACCAATGCAGTCGGCCAGAAGAATCCATGGCGGAAGGCCTTGGCGACGAGTGCCCTGGAGGCGGCATGGTGGCCGCATTCTCCTTGGTGGATGTCTTCGAGGATTGCTATGCCCTTCTCTTGCTCGACGCAGCGCTGGAAGACTCCGGTAACGCTGCGCCTAACTAGCTCTTGATTCATTATTGTGTAGGCTCCGGCTCGGTGCTGGACTTGTCTGGCCGAGATCTCGTCAGTCGATAGTTCTCCATTCAACAGAAACCGGAGGATGGGCTGGGCCCAAGATGGAGCTGTGATTTCTTCGACTGCCAAGATGGCTACTGCAACCAGGGTGGGCGGGCTGGGCTGTGAGGAGTTGGAGTCGGCCTCTGCCTGCTGTGCCGTAGCAGTCCCTAGGCCGGGTTCGATTATGGCAGTCCCTGGGCCGAGTTCGACTATGGAAGTCCCTGAGCCGGTTTCCCCGGGCCGCCTGCCTGGTCCCCGAAGTCGGATTCGACTGTGTCGGGGTCAGGCAGCACGAAGATGGAACTGGATTCCGGAGACAGCTTGACAGATGGCTTGAGGATACGTTGGAGGGCGACGCCGGTTGGTATAGCTTGTCGGGTGGAGCCTATTCGTGCCAGGGCATCTGCTTGCTCATTGTCGGCTCGTGGCACGTGAAGGAACTCACACCCCTCGAAATATCCGCTGAGCTGCTGGACAAGGAAGCGGTAGCTCGCCATGTTTGCGTCCTTGGCATCCCAGTCGCCGGATGATTGCTGAACCACTAAGTCCGAGTCGCCATAACACAGGATCTGGCGGATGCTGAGTTCCTTGGCTAGCCGGAGCCCGTGTATGAGCGCCTCGTACTCGGCCACATTGTTGGAGGCGGCAAAGTGAATTTGCAATGTGTATCTGAGTTTGTCCCCTTTGGGAGAGGTGAGGACAATGCCGGCTCCCAAGCCGGTGCGCATCTTGGATCCATCAAAATGCATCCGCCAATGAGTGGAGTCCGGAGCCGACGGTAGGTACTGGGTCTCGGCCCAGTCGATGAGGAAGTCGGCCAGTGCTTGGGACTTGATGGCGGTGCGGGGTTGATAGTAGATCGTATATGGAGCCAATGCAATGGCCCACTTCGCCACTCGGCCGGATGCGTCCTGGCTGCCTATGATCTCGGCAAGCAGGGTAGTGCATACGACCGTGATGGGATGCTCTTGAAAGTAGGGCTTGAGCTTCTTGGAGGCAAAGTACACAACATAGCACATTTTCTGATAGTGCGGATAGTTCTGCTTTGAGGTGGATAATACTTCACTCAGATAATATACCGGCCTCTGGACTAGCTGAGCTCGGCCTTCTTCTGGGTGTTGAACCACAGTGACCATGCTGACCACCCGGCTGGTGGCGGCGATGTATAGGAGCATGGGCTCCTTCTCAGTTGGGGCCGCCAAGACAGGCGGCGTGGACAGCATCTTCTTCAACTCGTGGAAAGCTTGATCCGCCTGGTCATTCCACTCAAAGTGAGCGGACTTCTTCATAAGTCGGTAGAGGGGGAGAGCCTTCTCTCCGAGCCGGCTCATGAAGCGGTTCAAAGATGCCAGGCATCCGGTGGACTTTTGGACGTCTCGCAGCTTGGTGGGGACCTTCATTCTCTCTATGGCCTTGATCTTCACTGGGTTGCACTCGATGCCGCGTTTGGAGACCAGAAAGCCTAGAATCTGGCCGGCTGGTACTCCGAACACACACTTCTCCGGGTTGAGCTTGATCTAAAACCAGCGCAGATTCTCAAAGGTTTCCTTGAGGTCATCCAGCAGGGTGCCGTGTTTCTCCGTCTTCACCACAACATCGTCTACATAGACATGGGCATTTCTGCCGAGTTGCTTGAGGAGGCATTTCTGCATGCAACACTGAAAAGTGGCACCAGCATTTCTCAAGCCGAATGTCATAGTCAGGTAACAGAAAGCTCCGAATGGGGTGATGAAGGCGGTCTTCAAGCGATCGGCCGGGTTCAACTTTATCTGGTGGTAGCCGGAATAAGCATCCAAAAAACTCAGCAGCTCGCATCCGGCTGTGGAGTCTATCACTTGGTCAATCCTTGGCGGGGCGAACGGATCTTTGTGGCAGGCTTTGTTGAGGCTGGTGTAGTCGATACACATGCGCCACTGCTTGTTCTTCTTCAGCACGAGGACCGGGTTGGCAAGCCATTCTGGAAAGAACACTTCCATAATGAAGCCGGCTGCCAGAAGCCGGGCTATCTCTTCTCCGACTACTCTTCTCTTCTCTTCTGACAGGCGGCGCAAGGGCTGCCTGATCGGCTTTGCGTCAGATCGGACGTGTCGCTTGTGCTCGGCGAAATCCGTCGGGACACCCGGCATGTCTTTGGGAGACCATGCGAAGATGTCCCGATTCTCACGGAGGAAATTGACGAGCTTGCCTTCCTATTTGCTGTCAAGGCCTGTGCCTATGATAGCATGCCTCTCTGGGTGCTCCGAGTCCAGGGGTATCTTCTTTGTCTCTTTGGCTGGCTGGAAAGAACCTTGCGCTTCACATTCCTTGGGGTCAGGGGACAAGGCCGGCTGCTTTCCAGCTAAGGCCACAACTCGGTCCAGCATCTTCTTCTCTTCAGCGATCACGAGGGACTCGGCCAGCCGACTACCGGCTGTTGCACACTCACTACAAGAAATATGTCAACTAGTGACCTTTTGTCAGTGACCCTGGAAGAATTGGTCATAGATCTATGACCATTTCAGACCAATTGGTCAAAAGCTGTTCGAGGGGCTCCAAACCCTAAACCATTGCGACAATTTTGGTCAGAAAGGTCGTAATTTCCTTACACGAAAAGGTCACAAAGCAAACAGTGCTAGTCCGCTACCTTCTTTCTAGTTGTTAATGACCAATATAGATGGTCATAGCCTTGTAGATTGTGGTGGGTTGTGATGACTAGGCGCCATCTCATCAGTTTTGCCTATGTGTCATGTCCATGTGGCGGTTTTTGCCCTAGGTTGTGAAGCAACCTATATTTCTGTTATTCCCAAAATTCCCAAAAAATCTCATAAATTCTTTGGGCCATATCTTCGTCAAATATGTAAAAACCTTCCTTGCCTAGTTCAAAAATAATTCAAAAATATTCATTTTCCTATTCTGATCAAAGCAGCACTTTGTGAAGGAAGTACCACTTTGGCATGTCCAAATGGTATCCATTTTCTACAGTGCTTTCCTATGCCCAAATAACCATCCTCCACCAAGTGCTAGCTCAATCCATTCATTATTTTGAGCCCAGCTTCAACATTCGTATTTATGTCCAGTGTGGTACTTTGTAAAGCAAGTACCACCTAGGTGTTGGGGAACGTAGCAGAAATTCAAAAATTTTCCTACGAATCACCAAGATCTATCTATGGAGAGACCAGCAACGAGTAGAAGGAGAGTGCATCTACATACCCTTGTAGATCGCTAAGCGGAAGCGTTCAAGTGAACGGGGTTGATGGAGTCGTACTCGTCGTGATTCAGATCACCGATGATCTAGTGCCGAACGGACAGCACCTCCGCGTTCAACACACGTACAGCTCGACGATGTCTCCCACGCCTTGATCCAGCAAGGAGAGAGGGAGAGGTTGAGGAAGACTCCATCCAGCAGCAGCACAACGGCGTGGTGGTGATGGAGGAGCGTGGCAATCCTGCAGGGCTTCGCCGAGCACCTACGGGAGAGGAGATGTGTCACGGGAGGGAGAGGGAGGCAACCAAAGGCCTTAGGTCTGATTGCTCCTCCTTTTCCCCACTATATATAGGGCCAAGGGAGAGGGGGAGGGCGCAGCCTTGCCCCCTCCTCCAAGGAAGGGGTGCGGCTAAGGATGGGGAGGAGTCCATCCTCCCCAAGGCACCTCGGAGGTGCCTTCCCCCTTTAGGACTCTTCCCTCTCCAAGTTTCCTTGCGCATGGGCCTCTTAGGGCTGGTGCCCTTGGCCCATGTAGGCCAAGGCGCACCCCCTACAGCCCATGTGGCCCCCCGGGGCAGGTGGCCCCACCCGGTGGGCCCCCGGGACCCTTCCGGTGGTCCCGGTACAATACCGATGACCCCGAAACTTGTCCCGATGGCCGAAACAGGACTTCCTATATATAAATCTTTACCTCCGGACCATTCCGGAACTCCTCGTGACATCCGGGATCTCATCCGGGACTCCGAACAACATTCGGTAACCACATACAAGCTTCCTTTATAACCCTAGCGTCATCGAACCTTAAGTGTGTAGACCCTACGGGTTCGGGAGACATGCAGACATGACCGAGATGTTCTCCGGTCAATAACCAACAGCGGGATCTGGATACCCATGTTGGCTCCCACATGTTCCACGATGATCTCATCGAATGAACCACGATGTCAAGGACTCAATCGATCCCGTATACAATTCCCTTTGTCTAGCGGTATGGTACTTGCCCGAGATTCGATCGTCGGTATACCGATACCTTGTTCAATCTCGTTACCGGCAAGTCACTTTACTCGTTCCGTAACACATCATCCCGTGATCAACTCCTTGGTCACATTGCGCATATGATGATGTCCTACCGAGTGGGCCCAGAGATACCTCTCCGTTTACACGGAGTGACAAATCCCAGTCTCGATCCGCATAAAACAATAGATACTTTCGGAGATACCTGTAGTGCACCTTTATAGTCACCCAGTTACGTTGTGACGTTTGATACACCCAAAGCACTCCTACGGTATCCAGGAGTTATACGATCTCATGGTCAAAGGAAGAGATACTTGACATTCGCAAAGCTCTAGCAAATGAAATACTCGATCTTTTGTGCTAGTCTTAGGATTGGGTCTTGTCCATCACATCATTCTCCTAATGATGTGATCCCGTTATCAACGACATCCAATGTCCATAGCCAGGAAACCATGACTATCTGTTGATCACAACGAGCTAGTCAACTAGAGGCTCACTAGGGACATATTGTGGTCTATATATTCACACGTGTATTACGATTTCCGGATAATACAGTTATAGCATGAATAAAAGACAATTATCATGAACAAGGAAATATAATAATAATACTTTTATTATTGCCTCTAGGGCATATTTCCAACAGTCTCCCACTTGCACTAGAGTCAATAATCTAGTTCACATTGTCATGTGATTAACACTCACAGGTCACATCGCCATGTGACTAATACCCAAGAGTTTACTAGAGTCAGTAGTCTAGTTCACATCACTATGTGATTAACACTCAATGAGTTTTATGTTTGATCATGTTGCTTGTGAGAGAGGTTTTAGTCAATGGGTCTGAACCTTTCAGATCCGTGTGTGCTTTACAAATCTTTATGTCATCTCCTAGATGCAGCTACCACGCTCTATTTGGAGCTATTCCAAATAACTGTTCTACTTGCAACTATTCTAAATTGTTGCCCCATTGTACGTATCCGGTATCTCTACTTAGAGCTATCCGGATAGGTGTTAAGCTTGCATCGTCGTAACCTTTACGACGAACTCTTTTACCACCTCCATAATCGAGAAAATTCCTTAGTCCACTAGTTACTAAGGATAACTTTGACCGCTGTCCTGTGAGCCATTCTTGGATCACTCTTGTACCCCTTGACTGACTCATGGCAAGGCACACTTCAGGTGCGGTACACAGCATAGCATACTGAAGAGCCTATGTCTTAAGCATAGGGGACGACCTTCGTCCTTTCTCTCTATTCTGCCGTGGTCGAGCTTTAAGTCTTAACTTCGTACCTTACAACTCAGGCAAGAACTCCTTCTTTGACTGGTCCATCTTGAACACCTTCAAGATCATGTCAAGGTATGTGCTCATTTGAAAGTATTATTAAGCATTTTGATCTATCCTTATAGATCTCGATGCTCAATGTTCAAGTAGCTTAATCCAGGTTTTCTATTGAAAAACACCTTTCAAATAACCCTATATGCTTTCTAGAAATTCTATATCATTTCTGATCATAATATGTCAACAACATATACTCATCAGAAATTCTATAGTGCTCCCACTCACTTCTTTGGAAATACAAGTTTCTCATAAACTTTGTACAAACCCAAAATCTTTGATCATCATCAAAGCATTCATTCCAACTCCGAGATGCTCACTCCAGTCCTTAAAAGGATCGCTGGAGCTAGCATACCTTTTAGCATCCTCAGGATCGACAAAAACCTTTCTGATTGTATTGCATACAACCTTTCCTTACGAAAACTAGTAAGGAAACTTGTCTTGACATCCATCTGCCAGATTTCATAAATGCAGCTAATGCTAACATGATTCCAACGGACTTTAAGCATCGCTACAGATGAGAAAATCTCATCGCAGTCAACTCCTTGAACTTGTGAAAAACTCTTCGCCACAAGTCGAGCTTTATAGATGGTGACATTACCATCCACGTCCGTCTTCTTCTTAAAAGATCCATTTATCTCAATGGATTGCCAATCATCGGGCAAGTCCATCAAAGTCCATGCCTTGTTCTGATATATGGATACTATCTCGGATTTCATGGCTTCTAACCATTTGTCGGAATTCGGGCCCACCATCGCTTCTCCATAGCTCGTAGGTTCATTGTTGTCTAGCAACATGACCTTCAAGACAGGATCACCTTACCACTCTGAAGTAGTACGTGTCCTTGTCGTCCTACGAGGTTCGGCAGTGACTTGATCCGAAGTTTCATGATCAATATCATAAGCTTCCACTTCAATTGGTGTAGGTGCCACAGGAACAACTTCCTGTGCCCTGCTACACACTAGTTGAAGTGACGGTTCAATAACCTCATCAAGTCTCCACCATCCTCCCACTCAATTCTTTCGAGAGAAACTTTTCCTCGAGAAAGGACCCGATTCTAGAAACAATCCATATTGCTTTCGGATCTGAATTAGGAGGTATACCCAACTGTTTTGGGTTTCCTATGAAGATGCATTTTATCCGCTTTGGGTTCGAGCTTAATCCTGAAACTTTTTCACATAAGCGTCGCAGCCCCAAACCTTTAAGAAACGACAACTTAGGTTTCTCTAAACCATAATTCATACGGTGTCATCTCATCGGAATTACGTGGTGCCCTATTTAAAGTGAATGTGGTTGTCTCTAATGCCTAACCCATGAACGATAGTGGTAATTCGATAAGAGACATCATGGTACGCACCATATCCAATAGGGTGCAACTATGATGTTCGGACACACCATCACACTATGGTGTTCCAGGCGGTATTAATTGCGAAACAATTTCCACAATGTCTTAATTGTGTGCCAAAACTCGTAACTCAGATATTCATCTCTATGATCATATCATAGACATTTTATCCTCTTGTCACAATGATCTTCTACTTCACTCTGAAATTACTTGAACCATTCAATAATTCAGACTTGTGTTTCATCAAGTAAATATTCTCAACATCTACTCGAATCATCTGTGAAGTAAGAACATAACGATATTCACTGCATGCCTCAGCACTCATTGGACTGCACACATCAAAATGTGTTACTTCCAACAAGTTGCTATCTTGTTCCATCTTACTGAAAACGAGGCTTTTCAGTCATCTTGCCCATGTGGTATGATTTGCATATCTCAAGTGATTCAAAATCAAGTGAGTCTAAACGATCCATCTGCATGGAGTTTCTTCATGCATATACACCAATAAACATGGTTCGCATGTCTCAAACTTTTCAAAACGAGTGAGTCCAAAGATCCATCAACATGGAGCTTCTTCATGCGTTTTATACCATTATGACTTACATGGCAGTGCCACAAGTAAGTGGTACTATCATTACTATCTTATATCTTTTGGCATGAAAATGTGTATCACTACGATCGAGATTCAATAAACCATTCCTTTAGGTGCATGACCATCGAAGGTATTATTCAAATAAATAGAGTAACCATTATTCTCCTTAAATGAATAACCGTATTGCGATAGACATAATCCAATCATGTCTATGCTCAACGCAAACACCAAATGAAATTATTCTGGTTTAATACTAATCTTGATGGTAGAGGGAGCGTGCGATGTTTGATCATATCAAGCTTGGAAAAACTTCCAACACATATCGTCAGCTCACCTTTAGCTAGTCTCCGTTTTATTCCGTAGCTTTTATTTCGAGTTACTAACACTTAGCAACCGAACCGGTATCTAATACCCTGGTGCTACTAGGAGTACTAGTAAAGTACACATTAACATAATGTATATCCAATATACTTCTATCGACCTTGCCAGCCTTCTCATCTACCAAGTATCTAGGGTAATCTGCTCCAGTGGTTGTTCCCCTTATTACAGAAGCACTTAGTCTCGGGTTTGGGTTCAACCTCGGGTTTCTTCATTGGTGCAGCAGCTGATTTGCCGTTTCATGAAGTATCCCTTCTTGCCCTTGCCCTTCTTGAAACTAGTGGTTTCACCAACCATCAACAATTGATGCTCCTTCTTGATTTCTACTTTCGCGGTGTCAAACATCGCGAATACCTCAAGGATCATCATATCTATCCCTGATATGTTATAGTTCATCACGAAGCTCTAGCAGCTTGGTGGCAATGACTTTGGAGAAACATCACTATCTCATCTGGAAGATCAACTCCCACTCGATTCAAGTGATTGTTGCACTCAGACAATCTGAGCACAAGCTCAACAATTGAGCTTCTCTCCTTAGTTTGCAGGCTAAGAAAATCGTCGGAGGTCTTATACCTCTTGACATGGGCACGAGCCTGAAATCCCAATTTCAGCCCTCGAAACATCTCATATGTTCCGCGACGTTTTGAAAAACGTCTTTGGTGCCTCAACTCTAAACCGTTTAACTGAACTATCACGTAGTTATCAAAACGTGTATGTCAGATGTTCGCAACAACCACAGACAACGTTCGAGGTTCAGCACACTGAGCGGTGCATTAAGGACATAAGCCTTCTATGAAGCAATGAGGACAATCCTCAGTTTACGGACCTAGTCCGCATAATTGCTACTATCAACTTTCAACTAATTTTTCTCTAGGAACATATCTAAACAGTAGAACTATAGCGTGAGCTACGACATAATTTGCAAAAACCTTTTGACTATGTTCAGGATAATTAAGTTCATCTTATGAACTCCCACTCAGATAGACATCCCTCTGGTCATCTAAGTGATCACATGATCCGAGTCAAACTAGGCCGTGTCCGATCATCACGTGAGACGGACTAGTCATCATCGGTGAACATCTTCATGTTGATCGTATCTTCTATGCGACTCATGCTCGACCTTTCGGTCTCCGTGTTCCGAGGCCATGTCTGTACATGCTAGGCTCGTCAAGTTAACCCTAAGTGTTTTGCGTGTGTTCCGAGGCCATGTCTGTACATGCTAGGCTCGTCAACACCCGTTGTATTTGAACGTCTGAATAAAACACCCGATCATCACGTGATGTTTTGAAACAGCGAACTGTCGCAACGGTGCACAGTTAGGGGAGAACACTTCTTGAAATTTTAATGAGGGATCATCTTATTTACTACCGTCGTTCTAAGCAAATAAGATGTATAAACATGATAAACATCACATGCAATCAAATAAGAGTAGTGACATGATATGGCCAATATCATATAGCTCCTTTGATCTTCATCTTCGGGGCTCCATGATCATCTTGTCACCGGCATGACACCATGATCTCCATCATCATGATCTCCATCATCGTGTCTTCATGAAGTTGTCACGCCAACAACTACTTCTACTTCTATGACTAACGCGTTTAGCAATAAAGTAAAGTAGTTTACATAGCGTTCTTTAATGACACGCAGGTCATACAAAAAATAAAGACAACTCCTATGGCTCCTGCCGGTTGTCATACTCATCGACATGCAAGTCGTGAATCCTATTACAAGAACATGATCAATCTCATACATCACATATATCATTCATCACATCCTTTTGGCCATATCACATCACATAGCATACCCTGCAAAAACAAGTTAGACGTCCTCTAATTGTTGTTTGCATGTTTTACGTGGCTGCTATGGGTTTCTAGCAAGAACGTTTCTTACCTACGCATGAACCACAACGTGATATGCCAATTGCTATTTACCCTTCATAAGGACCCTTTTCATCGAATCCGATCCGACTAAAGTGGGAGAGACAGACACCCGCCAGCCACCTTATGCAACTAGTGCATGTTTGTCGGTGGAACCGGTCTCACGTAAGCGTACGTGTAAGGTTGGTCCGGGCCGCTTCATCCCACGATGCCGCCGAATCAAGATAAGACTAGTAACGGCAAGCATATTGAACAATATCGACGCCCACAACTACTTTGTGTTCTACTCGTGCAAAGAATCTACGCAATAGACCTAGCTCATGATGCCACTGTTGGGGAACGTAGCAGAAATTCAAAAATTTTCCTACGAATCACCAAGATCTATCTATGGAGAGACCAGCAACGAGTAGAAGGAGAGTGCATCTACATACCCTTGTAGATCGCTAAGCGGAAGCGTTCAAGTGAACGGGGTTGATGGAGTCGTACTCGTCGTGATTCAGATCACCGATGATCTAGTGCCGAACGGACAGCACCTCCGCGTTCAACACACGTACAGCTCGACGATGTCTCCCACGCCTTGATCCAGAAAGGAGAGAGGGAGAGGTTGAGGAAGACTCCATCCAGCAGCAGCACAACGGCGTGGTGGTGATGGAGGAGCGTGGCAATCCTGCAGGGCTTCGCCGAGCACCTACGGGAGAGGAGATGTGTCACGGGAGGGAGAGGGAGGCAACCAAAGGCCTTAGGTCTGATTGCTCCTCCTTTTCCCCACTATATATAGGGCCAAGGGAGAGGGGGAGGGCGCAGCCTTGCCCCCTCCTCCAAGGAAGGGGTGCGGCTAAGGATGGGGAGGAGTCCATCCTCCCCAAGGCACCTCGGAGGTGCCTTCCCCCTTTAGGACTCTTCCCTCTCCAAGTTTCCTTGCGCATGGGCCTCTTGGGGCTGGTGCCCTTGGCCCATGTAGGCCAAGGCGCACCCCCTACAGCCCATGTGGCCCCCCGGGGCAGGTGGCCCCACCCGGTGGGCCCCCGGGACCCTTCCGGTGGTCCCGGTACAATACCGATGACCCCGAAACTTGTCCCGATGGCCGAAACAGGACTTCCTATATATAAATCTTTACCTCCGGACCATTCCGGAACTCCTCGTGACGTCCGGGATCTCATCCGGGACTCCGAACAACATTCGGTAACCACATACAAGCTTCCTTTATAACCCTAGCGTCATCGAACCTTAAGTGTGTAGACCCTACGGGTTCGGGAGACATGCAGACATGACCGAGATGTTCTCCGGTCAATAACCAACAGCGGGATCTGGATACCCATGTTGGCTCCCACATGTTCCACGATGATCTCATCGGATGAACCACGATGTCAAGGACTCAATCGATCCCGTATACAATTCCCTTTGTCTAGCGGTATTGTACTTGCCCGAGATTCGATCGTCGGTATACCGATACCTTGTTCAATCTCGTTACCGGCAAGTCACTTTACTCGTTCCGTAACACATCATCCCGTGATCAACTCCTTGGTCACATTGCGCATATGATGATGTCCTACCGAGTGGGCCCAGAGATACCTCTCCGTTTACACGGAGTGACAAATCCCAGTCTCGATCCGCATAAAACAATAGATACTTTCGGAGATACCTGTAGTGCACCTTTATAGTCACCCAGTTACGTTGTGACGTTTGATACACCCAAAGCACTCCTACGGTATCCAGGAGTTATACGATCTCATGGTCAAAGAAAGAGATACTTGACATTCGCAAAGCTCTAGCAAATGAACTACTCGATCTTTTGTGCTAGTCTTAGGATTGGGTCTTGTCCATCACATCATTCTCCTAATGATGTGATCCCGTTATCAACGACATCCAATGTCCATAGCCAGGAAACCATGACTATCTGTTGATCACAACGAGCTAGTCAACTAGAGGCTCACTAGGGACATATTGTGGTCTATATATTCACACGTGTATTACGATTTCCGGATAATACAGTTATAGCATGAATAAAAGACAATTATCATGAACAAGGAAATATAATAATAATACTTTTATTATTGCCTCTAGGGCATATTTCCAACACTAGGCTCCTCCTTTTGAGGTGAAAATTTGTGAAGACGGTCTTCTTAGTAACTGATCATCCTCGGCCAAAACTCACGCCCATTAGCCATGTGCATTTCCCGTACCGCAAATCAAACACTTGGCTGCTTATTCATCTTTGAGCATCGATCGGTCTCCTCGTGAGAATCTTATGTTGTGATTTTCTTCCTAGCACCTACCTGGGGAGTGCCCAACCCACTAGACATGCCTAGGCCGCCCAGAACACGTGGCAACGCCACGGTCACGCGGTGACCACGCGGCGGGCATGCGAGCTTACGCGCTCTAGAGTTGGGGCTCTCAGCTACCGTCCAAACGTCGATGTCTCGCCATAAAACCATGTATTTTTGATTAAATAGTTACTTATTTAACTAGAAATGATTTTTGTAAACAATAAATAGCAAACTATGAGGCAGCTGCAGTTCAAATTTGACCCGCTTCCAGCTGAATCGGCGACAATTTGTCTTTTTCACCAGAGGTGGATCAAAACTTTTTACACCCAACCATTTTGTCAATTGTGCATTATATATGGCCTAGTATTTTATAAAATTGATTTGTTCCATTTTTGCAACAATTATTTGGTAGTTCCTTCACAAAAAAACCTCATTTCGGGCACTCGGAAAATGGAAAATGAATTTTCCGTACGAAGAAAATGAAAACTCCCTTAGGCAACATTGTTTGGAATTCCAAGATGCACCCTTGTGCACAATATGAGATCATTTGAACAAACTATGCCATGAATGTGGCCATAAGATTGATCATTTGGCTTGAAAGCCATGAATCTTCACGCATGATAGCTCATTTCTGAGAACACTTTTTTAAAATAATTACCGTATTACAAGTTTATTATTTTTCCTGGAAACTTGGTCACATATAATGACACAATGAGAAGGTTTTCCAATTTTTTGATTTTTTTGAATTTTGTATGCCCGTTTCAAAATGTGGTCAAAACGGCGGGCTTGACCGTTCCTAGCTAGTGGTTGAATCTTGGAATTTTTTGGTGTTTCTCTGATTAAATAGATACTTATGTACCGAGAAATGATTTTTGGAAAAAATAAATAGCAAGCTATAAGGCAGCTGCAGTTCAAATTGGACCCGCTTCCAATTGAATCGGCAGGAATTTGTCTTTTTCACCAGAGGTGGATCAAAAATTTTGACACCCAACCATTTGCTCAATTGTGAATCAAATATGGCCTAGTATTTTATAAAAATGATTTGGTCCAATTTTGCAACAAATATATGGTAGGTCCTTCACAAAAAAAACTCATTTCAGGCATTCGGAAAATGGAAAATGAATTTTCCGTGCAAAGGAAATAAAAACTCCCTTAAGCAATATTGTTTGGAATTCCAATATGCACCCTTGTGCACAATATGAGATCATTTCAACAAACTATGCCATGAACGTGGCCATAAGATTGATCATTTGGCCTGAAAACCCTGAATCTTCATGCGTGATAGCTCGTTTCTGAGAACACTTTTTTAAAATAATTGCCGTATTACAAGTTTATTATCTTTCCTGGAAACTTGGTCACATATAATGACACAATGCGAAGGTTTCGCAATTATTTGATTTTTTTTGAATTGTTTATGCCTGTTTTAAAATGCGGTCAAAACGGCGGGAATGACCGGTCCTAGCTAGTGGTTGAATCTTGGAAATTTTTTGGTGTTTCTATGATTAAATAGATACTTATGTACCTAGAAATGATTTTTGGAAAAAATAAAGAGCAAGCTATGAGGCAGCTGCAGTTCAAATTTGACCCGCTTCCAACTGAATCGGCAGGAATTTGTCTTTTTCACTAGAGGTGTATAAAAACTTTTGACAACCAACCATTTGGTCATTTGTGCATTAAATATGGCCCAATATTTTATAAAAATGATTTGGTCCCATTTTGCGATAAATATATGATAGGTCCTTCACAAGAAAACCTCATTTTGGGCTCTCAAAAAATGAAAAATGATTTTTTCGTTCAAAGAAAATGAAAACTTCCTTAGGCAACATTGTTTGACATTCCAATATGCATCCTTGTGCATATGAGATCATTTTAACAAACTATGTGATGAATGTGGCCATAAGATTTATCATTTGGCTTGAATGCCATTGATCTCCACACATGATAGCTCGTTTCTGAGAACACTTTTTTTAAAAAATTATCGTATTACAAGTTTATAATTTTTCCTTGTAACTTGGCCACATATAATGACATAATGCGAAGGTTTTGCAATTTTTTGATTTTTTTTGAAATTTTTATGCCCGTTTCAAAATGCGGTCAAAACGGTGGGAATGACTATTCCTAGCTAATGGTTGAATCTTGGATTTTTTTTGGTGTTTCTCTGATTAAATAGATACTTATGTACCTAGGAATGATTTTTGGAAAAAATAAAGAGCAAGCTATGAGGCACCTGCAGTTCAAATTTGACCCGCTTCCAAGTGAAACGACGGAAATTTTTCTTTTTCGCGAGAGTTGGATCATAACTTTTTACACCCAATCATTTTGTCAATTGTGCATTAAATATGTCCTAGTATTTTAGAAAAATGATTTGGTCCAATTTTGCAACAATTATTTTGGAGGTCCTTCACAAAAAACCCTCCTTTTGGGCACTCGAAAAATGGAAAATGATTTTTTTCGTCCAAAGAAAATGCATACAAGTTGGTTATCATCCTTAAAATGTGGTATAACTTGAGTGAAAATTTTAATAGTTCCATTTTGCAAAATATTGTTGGTAGTTGTTTCATAAACCCCTTTGTTTTTAGCACTTAGAGACTATATTTTAAATATTGTTGGTAGTCTCCAACCAATCAGGACGTCTCCCCTGGATCACCCTACCGTAGACGATCTGAGCCGTCCGATCGTCCCGGATCCAACGGCACATTTGACCCCCTCCTCGTCTCACCCAACTAACCCTAACACAACCCGCACCACTCGTCCTCTTGCTCCCCTCTCTCCCCTACGCACCCACAGCCGCCGCCCTCTCCCTCCCTCAGATCTCGATCTCGATCTCGCTCCCTTCCACCACGACCACTTCCTCAGCTTCGCCGACGGCCGGGCCCCGGCGGCCGACGTCCACGTCTCCGGGGGCGGCGGCGACGACTTCCCGTCCTCCACCGACCCCTACGCCTTCCGCCACGACTCCGCCGCCGCCGCATCCGCTCACTTAGGCTGCCGCCCCTCGTCCCGATCCCCTTCCTCCAACCCACCCCACGGCCGCCGGCCAACTCCGGCAATCCCCGGCGCCCAGGAACCCCATCTCCACCGGGTCCTCGCCGCGTCATGCGCGACGACCCACTCACCCGCGGCCATCCAATCCAACCGTAGCAGCCGGGAGGGCGGCACCGGCGGCGGCGGTCTGCACTGACGCAGCAGCCTCCTGGCCATGGCATTGTGCCGGCCCCAAACCCCAGGGCTCGCCACGGCTGCGGCCGTGGTCGCTTCCTCCTCCTCCGGCCCATCTCCGGTCCGGTCCAATCCAATCCAATCCAAGGTACGTGCTCTCGCCGGTGCATTCCTTCTTATTTCCCTCAATCGATCGTTGTTCCACAGCTGTGCGCACCTCCTCTGCTTCTCACTTGTGCTTCTTCTTGTCTTGTGTTGGATTGGATTGGGTTGGGTTTGATTCGACATGCAGGCCATGGAGCGAGCCAAGGCACAGCTGCGTCCATCTGCGTGCTTCTTCTCATCCTAGTGCGTACCATGGTGAGAAGACAAGGCAGAGGCAGGTGCTCCCGATGGACGGACGCCGGCGATTGAGGCTGCTCACTTAGGCTGCATTTGATTCGAGTCCAGATAACTAGGTTTGCTTTCAGTCCATTCAGCTTGATTATTGCTAGTGAAATTCCTCCGCTTATGCCGCGCCACTGCTTGTGATGTTATAGTGTATGCGCCTGCTTGTGCGGACTGATGGCGAATGCAAGTGCGTGCACAATGATGATCCTCTGGTCTGGTCTTCTTGTGATTTTATTACTACTGGTTACTGAATGGATGATTTGCATATTTCTTCAGTTTGATTGAAAATTGTCCCCCTTTTTGTGCATGCATACATCTGCCCACTAATTAAGCCACCAGAATCTTTTAGTTAGGGCTTAATAATAATATATGTCAATGGTGTGAGTCTGTGTTTACAGTGTCTCCTATAGTAGAATTATTATGGATGGTTCTCTACTCTACTAGTGTTGTAGCCTGTAGAGGCGAGTCTGTATTTTGTTCTACACATGATGATGCAATTATGGACTGCTGTTTGTTTCCTAGCTATGTACTGCCATCATATAAATGCCTGCCATGTTCTAGATTAGCCAATCATTGGTGGCTTGTTTCAGTTTGATTTAAATGACCATGGGTGCGTGCAAAGGGTGAACATACAACACACTAGTTAGTAAGTGCACAACTCTGTCTGTATACTTACCAATTGATGTGGTAAATATGCACCTACAAGGATTGCTACTGGTAACTGAATGATATGCATCTTCGACCAGGCCACCTACAACAAGCTACTCACTGAGGTGTCCAAGTACAAGCAGACCACGCCCTAGGTGATCTGGTCTTCTTGCTTGCTTTTTACCCGTGAGAATTGAGATCTTGGGATGGTGGGTTATGTGGATGGGTGGCCCCTGGTTAAGTCTTTTGCTGTGATGCTCTGTTTTGGGGTCAGTCAGTAGTACTCTGTGATGCTCTGGTTCTCCTAGCATGGGGCATATATGATTTTGCTATGATTTGGATGCCGGTTTCTGCTGCTGCATCAGTTTTTATTACATCAGTAGCTAGTGGTGAACGATAACAACTCCACTTGTTAATGTTTTTATTACATCAGTAGCTAGCGGTGAACAATAATAACTTATGGTTTATGTTGTGGCTTGGTGCAATGTAATCTTGTGGTACTTCCATGATTCTGCCGGCTGATTTTATATCTTATTGTATTCTTTATATTATAGCTGTCTCCCATGATTCTGCTCGTATCCAACCATTATGTTTGCTTTGTTTCAGTTTCATTTTCCTTGACTTTGTTGTTTAATGTATCTGCCTGCAGATAGACTGGGATGATTCTGCACCAAGTCGGTCTTGTTGGGCACGATCCTGTTATGGAGAAGCTTAAGATTTCTGACACCATTGCTCCTATGTTCTCTGGAGATGTTGGCATGGCTGACCTGTTGGTGGGACCAGATTGTGTCTGCTTCTGCCGGTGCAGGAGCTTCTTCCCCTGCGCCTCTGTTGTCCGCATGTCTAGTTGATTGATTCTGCTCGCTTCCTGCTGAATCGTTCAGACTTTGTAGCGCTCATGAGCCTTTTATGTTGCGCCTATGCTTGATCTATGAAGTGATACATCTGAAATTTCCTACATATCTTAGTTGTTGGGCCTAGTAGTTGCTGGTCCGTTCTTGTGCATTGGTTCTGCTCTGAGAGTCTATTTGTTGCTTGCAATACTACTATTGATTTAACTAGATTTTGTAGCTTGTTGTCAAAACTTCAAACGACCTGAACTTGCGCAACGGTTCTAGTCCGAAAATCATCTGTATTCACAATGATATGTTAGCTTGTAGTCAAACTTGATCATGAGTCTGTTAGCATGTAGTCAAACTTGAATATGAATTTGTATAGCTCTTTATTGTTCTGAACAGACTGTATAGCTCTTTATTGTTCTCCACTTATTTGTACAGCCAATGATGCTTACTTAACTGTATAGCTCTTTATGTTTCTTTTCCAGGTATTCTATTTGTGCTCCACCCGAAATCTATTTTGCACTGCCAAGTTCTTGAAACGAAGCGCTCACTGCTCGACCATTTCTTTACTGAACTGGGAGCAACAGAGGCAAGATATTTGAAACAAGCTGAAGTCCTTTTGATTCTTGATTTCTAGCATACACATGCAACCTGATTGGTGTAGATATGATGTAGGTTCAGTGCTTACTATTTTTTGATTTGATGCATGTTACCTTCGTTTCTGTCTATGCCTTCTTTAGTGTTTTGCCAGCTAACTAGTCTATTGGTCGTTTTGAAATATGAAGATGCTGCATGTAAGCACTATTGCTGGCAATTTGGCACATCATATTAGTCTTATCCCATGTTTTGTCACTAGCATACACTACAATCCCTTGTCCTGTCACTAGCATACACTACAGTTTTATTAAAAGGGGGCATATCATTTGCTCTATATAACAGTGTTGATTTTGTGCTGATATGAACTTACAACAGTATTACATTGTAGTGTTTTCTGCATGTCGTTGTATCACTAGTTTCATGTTGCCTTCTCATTTGAACCTATTACTTGTTTTTGTTTTTATCCTTGATTAGTATCAATTATTGTATTGTAGACTTAAAATTGTGGTGGTTCCTCCTTTACAGAAGCTCAAGTGTGAAGTCGTGAAGTGTGAAGCAAGTGTGAAGCCAAGTGTGAAGCCGTGAAGTCCAACTCATTGTAGCATATATGTGTTGTAAAGATTGTAATACATTTATTTAGTGGTATATTTGATGAATTTTATGTGTTCTTTGTTCTATTTGAAATATTGATTATATATGTGATTTGAAAACTTGTGAAATGGAAACTTGTCCAGTGAGGCCACTTATGAAAATAATTTGTCAAATTTGTATATTTTTGACATGTGGGACCAATTTGAGAGATGAACATGACAGGTTGGACCCATCTGACTAGTGGGACCAGCTTGAATATATAATAGTTGAAAATAGAAAATCAAAATAGAAAATCTGTAGACTAAAAGGCCATGGCCCAAAAATAAAAAGGATGCAATGTTGGGCTTGGTCCATGAAGCTGACAAAAAAATCATAGGGAAAAAAATATAAATGGGCTGAATTAATGGGCCCGGCCCATATAAACACCGAATTGGACCGGGCTGAATCTTGTGCCACATAAGCTTGCCACGCTGGATGCCTACATGGCCTGGGGAGGTTGCTAGTTACCAAAACGCCACAGTGGACATATTTTGGTCATAAACGTCTTCGACCATTCCAGAAGAAAGGTCGCTATAGTCAGTTTACGACCGCCAGCTTTTGACCTTCTGTTTTTGGTCACAAAAAGGTCACAAATTGAAAACAGTGACCTTTCAGTGACCAATAGTGGTGGTCACAAGTTGACATATTTCTTGTAGTGACTCAGAAGACTTCTTGTAGTCTCCGGCTATGGTGATAATGCCCTTGGAACTCGACATCTTCATCTTGAGGTAGGCATGGTGGGGCACAGCCATAAACTTGGCCAACGCTGGTCGGCCAAGCAGTGCGTGGTATGGGCTCTCCAAATCCACTACCTCGAACCATATTGCCTCTCGGCAGAAATGATCCTTGTCTCCAAAGAGGACATCCATCTTGATCTTGCCGATTGGTGAGCAGGACAGGTCGGGTACGATGCCATGGAACACAATCCGGCTAGGCATGAGTTGCTTCGGCTTGATTTGAGCTTCTCCATTATGTCTCGGTACAGTATGTTGATACTGCTCCCGCCGTCTATCAGCACGCGGGAGAAACGAGCGACGTGTCTCTCTGCCGCCAGGGTAGCATCCAGAACAGGGGCATAGAAGCCCAGAGACGGCATCACCTCTGGGTGGTCGTCCCGGCTCCAGCTGATGGGCTTCTCCGACCAGTGCATAAACTCTGGGTTACTGGAGGCGACCGCGTTGACTTCTTGGTGTTGTCGGTGCCGACTTTGCTGATTGTCTGGTTGGCTTGTGAAGACGATGTAGGCGGCATGCTCGTCAGGGAACTCGTCGTGAACGGCTCCGACTGCTGGCTGAGCGACCGGCTGCTGGGGGGCAGGAGGCGGCTGGCCCGCAGGTGGAGGCGGCAACAACCCCTCGCCCTTGGAGATCCGGGTGAGCCAGTGGCACTTCCGGGTCGTATGGTTGGACGGCTTCGCGCCGCTGTGGAACTTGCAGGGGGCGTCGAGGGTCTGCTCGTAGTAGAAAGCCGGCTGCCAAGCCGGCCTGCCGCCCTTCTGTTTCTTGGGAGCCGTCCGTCCCTCAGGTTGCTCTTCTTCGACCGTGGCCACCTACCGACTAGTGGAAGGCGGCATCGGGGCCTTGCGCTTGTTGTCGTTCTGGTACGGGCGCCGGGTGGACTCCCCAGCCGGCGTCTTGGGAGCCGGCGCAAGCACTTTCCCAGAGGCGTCGACTCGGAGCTCGGTCTTCATGAAGGAGTCGGCCGTGGCGTATTTGTCCGCGATGATAAATAGCTCGTCAAGGGTAGTCGGCTCGTCGCAGAGGAGTCGGTGCTTGAGGAGGGTGCCCTCTCGGCACCCGGCTATGAAGTACTCGATTGCCTGAACCTCGTGCACCCCTTCGCAGGAGTTTCAGAGCTCGGCCCAACGCGTGAGGTAGTCGCGAGTCGACTCGGTGGGTCCTTGTACGCACAAGGAGAGCTGCCGGGGCTTGGGAGCCCGCTTGTAAGTGCTGGTGAAGTTGCGGATGAAGGCTTCCATGAAGAAGAGCCAGCTGTTGATGCTGTAAGGCTTCAGGCTGTTGAGCCAGGTACATGTCGTGCCTTGGAGCATCAGGGGGGCATATTTCATGGCAACGCGCCGGTTGCCGTTCGCTATGCGAACCGCGGTGGAGTAGTCGATCAACCAGTCCTCTGGCTTCACGGAGCCGTTATACTTGGGCGTGTCTCTTGGGAGCGAGAACCCTTTGGGGAAGGGTTCGTCGCTGATGCGGGGGCCGAAACAAGGCGGGCCGACATCGTATTCTTCTTCTAGAGCCAGGGATCGCGCAAGGCGGTCGATCCGATGGCGGGGGTCATTTTCGCCGACTCCTTCGCGGCGACCAAGTCAGCCGCTGAGAGTCGGATGCTCGATAGGCGGCGGGGTGGGATATCTCTCCCCGCGAGGTGGAGGATGGGGCAAGTCGCCTCGTCTCTCCACGCCTCGGGGACGGCCTTCCGCGTCGCGCTTGATGGTGATTCGTGTCCGGCTGCGGCTAGCAGCTGGCTCCTTCTCTTGTCTCGCACGGGCGCCTCCCGCAGTTGGTGTTTGCAACGTCGCGCCATGCTCTCGGCGAGGGGGGCTTCCAGCTCGGACGCCGGCTTCGTGCCGTGCTGCGGCCGCGTCGATCAGCTGCTGGATGCGTCTGGTCATGTAGGGGAGCTCGTCGGCCCCCAGTCCGTTGAGCTCGTCAACGATCGACTAGGCGGCACGTAGATTCTTGAGGCTAAGAGTGGGCCGCGAAGTGGAGTGTAAAGTACTTAGAGTCTAGGAGCAGATTCAACCGAGTAGATACTCATAAAAGAAACGACCGGGTCGCCCGAACTGTTTTTCTTCCGGGACGTTTTTCACGTGGGTGGCCTCCAGCGTTCACCCTTGCTAGCCGGACAGCCGCTCTACGGTCTGTGACTAAGAGTGGGCCTTTGGTACTGCGCATTCTACTAAGCCGTCTGCGGGAACTAATGTCTCAGGCCAAGCGGCCAGCCCCCGGGCCAACTCTGGCTGGCGCCAGGGCGAACAGTGACGCAACTGTAATTAAAATGCAGAGATAGCCCCCGAGCATCGCTCGAGGTTATCCATGCTTGCGTGATGCAAAAATATGCGGGCGAGGAGCTCACATTGATTTTCATGTAGTCGCGGTCGTCGAAGACAGCCGGCGCGATTCGGCGCTCGCGGAGTGCGTCAGCGCACCCGCCGGGTGTAGCCTTCGAGCCCCCGGGCGCTCGAAGGGGGGTCCCGTCCGGTCAGGCTCGACCGTCCAGACGGCGAGGCGTCTTGCAACGCCCTTCTTCTTCTTTTTCTCTTCTGCCGGCTGCTGGCAGCCAGACAAAACTCTTCTCTTGTCTGCAATCTTCGCGGGGGCGCGCCAGCGCACCCGCCGGGTGTAGCCCCCGAGATTCGGGCCAACTGCTGAGCAGTTGGGCCGGATCTCCCGGCAACTACTTTGTCTTCGTCCTCGCGGGGGCGCATCAGTGCACCCGCCGAGTGTAGCCCCCAAGATTCGGACCAACTGCTGAGCAGTCGGGCCGGATCTCCGACGACTACTGTCTTTTTTTCTTCAGCCAACTGTTCGCAGCTGGACCGGCTTGTCGGTCGGCCATGCAGCGAAGCGGGCAGACGACCCAGCCGGCCGAGCAGCGACGCGGGCGGTCGATCAGAGCAATCGGCGGGGCAGCAGTCTGCGCAGTTGGATCCTTCCTCTTTTTTTGGGCACTCAGCCTCTTCTCGGCCGAATTGGGCACTCAGCCTCTTTTATTTTGCCCGAGCACCCGACCTCATCAGGCTTTTCTTTTCTTTTCTTCTTCGGCACACAACCGCAGCAGGCGGCCTCAGTGGGAGCGTAGCAGCCGGCCTCTTCTTTCTTTTCTGTAGCCGGATGGGCACCCAGCCGCTTTTCTTCTTTTCCAGCCGGCTAGCGGGAAGTCGGCCCTTTGCTTTTTACTCCAGCCGGATCCTTTCTCTCTCTCTTTTTTTATTTTTCTTTTTCTCTTTCTATCCCTCGCGTGGGGCAGCCCGTCCCTTTCTTTCTGCACGGAGCAGCCGGCTGGGGCGCCTCTCGGCGGGGCGCCGAGCCGGAGTGGGCGGCAGGCGTCCGCAAGCGGAGGCGGCCAGGCGGGGAGTCGGCCAGGGGCGATGGCGGATGCCGGAGCCGGCCAGAGCGGGCGGGAGCCGGGATGGTGCAGCGACGAGGGCCGCGGAGGGCGCATCTAGAGGAGCGCGGGTGCGGCCTCGTTCAGGGTCGCAGGCGGCCGAAGCCGGGCCAACTGCGGGGGGAGGGCGGCCGCCGCAGGCGGAGCAGAGGCGACACGGAGGACGGCGCTGCCGGGCGCGGGACCGTGGGTCGAGGCGACGTGCGGGGCCGCTGGGCAGCCGGCTGGTGCTGGCGCCCGGGAGCCGAGTGCGTGGGCGTAGGGGCGAGTGGTAGGAGCCGGACTCGGAGTGGGAGGGGCAGCGCGGGGAGCCTCCAGGCGGAGGCCGGCCGGAGCAGGCGGAGCTCGCAGGCGACCAGGGTGCGGAGGCGGCCCGGCGTAGCGAACCAGAGGCTGGGAAGGCGGAGCCGGCGGAGCCGGCGGGGGCCGGCCGCGGCAACAGCCGGCTACGCGGAGGCGAGGAAGGTCGGACCCGACACTGCAGGCGGAGGAGCCGGACCAGGCGCATGGCGTGGCGACCCAGCAGGAGGCGTGCTGGGGCGGAGGCGGGGGACCCTGCGCGTGCTGGTGCCGGCGAGCGCAAAGGACACGGCGCGACGGCGAGCCCGCGGAAACCGGTCAGCGCGAGAGCCAACGAACGCGCTGGGGGGGCCGGCCGAGCTGCAGGGAACCCGGGCGGCGCACGCGGGCGCAGAGCTGGACGAGGCGACGCGGACGGCCGGGCAAGCGCTGGGTGGCGCGGTACGCCAGGCCGGCGTCGGGGTGCAACGGCGCGGGGCGACTCGGGACGACGCAAAGCAACATCGGGCTAAGCAGTCGGGCGAGTTGCAGAGCAGCGAGCAGTGGGACGGACCGAGCAGAACAAACCACAATGACGAAGATAATGCTGGGGACGCGCACAGGAGTGGAGAAGGAGGCGAACTACCAGAGGAGTTTGAGCAGATGCAGATGTGCGAGGTACAACATAAAATACGCCATTGTCGGGGCTTAGACTGTCTAGCGTATAGCTCATGTATGGAGGAGTGTACGGGGATTATGAGGAGCTTTTTTGTGTGTTGAGGAGTAGAGCGCCTGCTGCCTTGTTAGGTGGCTAGCGACCGAACTCGCCGGAGACGACCGGGAGTGCACGGGCATGCACACGAGCATGTGCATGGCGGCGCGTCATAGCTGGAGAGGTGGGCGGCCATGCGGCTCGAGATGGATACGGCCAACCGAAGTGAGGTGGCGCGGCGCGCGTGCGGACGGACGGCCGGCGTCGCAGTGGTGGTGATGACGAAGGTGGCGAGGCCAACGACGAGGACGCGCCGTCCCGCACGGCCGCTCCGGGGGCGGGTCGAAGTCGAGCCCCCGAGCGCTACCGGAGAGACGGCGCGACGCCGCGGCGGAGATGACAAAGATGGTCCCGCCCAGACTACGAAACCAGCATCAGCGTGGTAGCAAAGTACCACACCACGGTGGGCGCCAACTTTCATGGTATTATCACAGGGGGCTTGCGAGTCGACAGATGCCACAAGGGCTTAGTGTGTCGGTAAGACTGCTGCTGATAGGCCCGGGAGCGGGTATGAGAGTAGCACGCGGTGGTTTACCCAGCTTGGGAGCTCTCCAGAGAGATAATACTCCTACTGCTGCATGTATGAGTGTATCTGGTATATCTGGTACAGAGTGCTCCTAGAGCTGTATCTGAGCTCCGTGGCATAAGCATCTGGCTTGGTATATGTCTCATATGTGTATGTGAGCTAGCTAGTGGCCGGCCATGCGCTCATAGCCGTGAGCATGTGAGTGCTCATGCGTGAGAGTGTGTGAGTCCATCCCCTGATGGATGGATGGAGCTAGCTTTTATAGTGTGAGGTAGGCATGGGTGGTGGTAGCGTTGGTTGTAAGCTACCTTGGGTAGCTTACAAACCAAGCTATGTAGTGGCATGGCCTAGGCATGGTGCATGTCATGCTTGTCCCCTGGGGTACTTTATAAATCAGTACCCAGGGGACACGGTACACTGTAGATGACATCGCGGTATGGCCGTCTCGTCGATGTCTTGTCGGTGTCGGTCGAGCTACAGTCGGCAGCTGGCTGGTTGGTGCAGTCGGCAGTCGGTAGGGACAGCCGGGCAGTCGGACCGAGGGGCTTTGCTATCCCCGATGTGTTGAAATATTGTCTTGCTGTCTTCGAGGTACCCGTGGTCAATTACTCCGACAGTGATGCTAAAACTTGGTTTAATTCTCTTGATCCTGGTTGCGTGCGTAGTCCCCAGGATATGATTCATTACTTCTCTGCTGAATATTTCCCTACTCATAAGAAACAAGCTGCCTTGCGGGAAATATATAATTTGTGAAAATCAAAGAAGAGAATCTCCCACAAGCTTGGGGGAGGCTTCTCCGATTACTAAATGCTTTGCCCGATCATCCTCTTAAGAAAAATGAAATACTTGATATCTTTTATAATGGACTAACCGATGCTTCCAAGGACCACTTGGATAGTTGTGCTGATTGTGTTTTCAGGGAAAGAACAGTCGACCAAGCTGAATTATTATTGAATAATATGCTGGCAAATGAAAATAACTAGACTCTTCCTGAGCCAATTCCTGAGGCAATACATGAACCAATTGAGCCAACTCCTGAGCCTATTCCTAAGCCTACTCCGAAGGAGAGAGGTGTTCTATTTCTCAGTCCTGAAGATATGCATGAGGCAAAGAAATCAATGAAAGAAAAAGGTATTAAAGCTGAAGATGTTAAGAATCTACCTCCTATTGAACAAATACATGGTCTTAATATACCGCATGTTGAAGAAACATATCGTCTTGATAACCCGACACATGTAGTGAAGGTAAATTCTCTCTATAGATATGATAAAGTTGAAATCCCATCTACTAAATTTCGTAGCCTGTGCTTAGATGAATTTGATGACTTTATGGAGAAACAAGCAAATTTCAGTGATTATGTTAGTAGACAACTGAAAAATAATGTTTATATGATTGGACGCTTGAGTGATTATATGGCTAGATTTAAAGGTGAACTTAAACTTACTAGCAAGCATCTCTCTATGGTCACCACTCAAGCTCAACAAGTACTTAAAGCTCAGAATGAATTGCTTGATTAATATAATAAACCAGATTTTGCTGTTAGAGTGGCTACTAGAACTGGTAGAATGACTCGGGAACCTTTGTATCCTGAAGGCCACCCTCAGAGAATTGAACAAGATTCTCATAATAACAATCTAGATGCTCCTAGTTCTTCTAAGAAGAAGAAAAAGAAAAATGATAGTACTTTGCATGCTTCTAGTGAACCTAATGTAGAAACACCTGAGAATCCTAATGATACTTCTATCTCTGATGCTGAAACACAATCTGGAGATGAACATGAACCTGATGATAATGCTAATAATGATGTTCATGTAGATGCTCAACCTAGTAATAATAATGATATAGAAATTGAACCTGCTGTTGGTCTTGATAACCCACAATCAAGAAACCACCATTATGATAAGAGAGATTTTGTTGCTAGGAAACATGATAGAGAAAGAGAACCATGGGTTCAAAAACCCATGCCTTTTCCACCTAAACCGTCCAAGACAAAGATGATGAGGACTTTGAGCGTTTTGCTGAAATGATTAGACCTATTTTCTTACGCATGCGCTTAACTGATATGCTTAAAACAAACCCTTATGCTAAATACATGAAAGATATCATCACTAATAAAAGGAAAATACCTGAAGCTGAAATATCCACCATGCTTGCCAACTATACCTTTAAGGGTGGAATACCTAAGAAACTTGGTGATCCCGGAGTACCCACTATAGCTTGCTCCATCAAAAGAAATTATGTTAAAACTGCCTTATGTGATTTAGGAGCCGGTGTTAGTGTTATGCCTCTTTCCTTGTACCGTAGACTTGAATTAAGTAAGTTGACACCTACTGTGATATCCTTGCAAATGGATGACAAATCAACTGCCATACCTGTCGGCATTTGTGAGGACATGCCTGTTGTTGTTGCAAACGTTACTATCTTAATAGACTTCGTCACTGTTGATATTCCCGAGGACGACAATATGTCGATTATCTTTAGTAGACCCTTTTTAAACACTACAGGTGTTGTTATTGATTGCAACAAAGGCAATGTCACCTTTCATGTTAATGGAGATGAGCACACGGTACATTTTCCGAGGAAACAACCTCAAGTTCACAGCATAAATTCTATTGGGAAAGTTCCATCAATTATATTTGGAGGTTTTGAATTTCCTCTTCCTACTGCAAAGAAAAAGTATGATATTCTTATTATTGGGGATGTTCATATGCCCGTTGAGGTAACCTAGTGTCGCTTCGAAATTTCTCCAGTTTCATGTGATTCAGAATGAGTTTGTTAACAAGACATGATCAACCTTGTTAGTGGATTCCTTTTGATGATCATGAGATGGATGAAACTAGAAGGCACAACCTTCTGTACTTTCTTTTTACTTTCTATTACTTAGAATAAATAAAGTAGAAATAAAATTTTTTGTCTGTTTTTTGAATTATCCATGCAATAAAAAAATATCCCAAAAATAAAAGTGCTCCAAATTCCCTGCAAATTTAGTATGATTTTTTGTGGAATATTTGAGGATTTTAGGCACTAAACTTACTGCAGGGGGTCAAGCACCAGGCCACGAGGGTGGAGGGCGCCCCCCCATAGGGCGCGCCCCCTGTCTCGTGGGCCCATGGTGGACCCCCTCCACTTATTCCTGCACCCACACACTTCTTATTCCTCCCAAACAAATCATCATCCTTCTCAAGAACGAGTTCCAGCTCATTTTGCTGCAATTTTCGATCTCCTTGCTCAAAGCCCCATTCACAAAACTGCTTTGGAAGATTGTTGCTTGGTATGTGACTCCTCCATTGATCCAATTAGTTTTTGTTCTAGTGCTTTATTCATTGCAAATCCTTGCTTCCTTGGTGACCCTGTTCTTGAGTTTGCATGTTAAATTTATGAGGTCCCAAGTAATTCTAATGCATGATATAGGCTCTAGGCACTTGCAGGAATAGTTGCTATCAATCTTGTTCAGTTTTATTTACTTTTATTTTGAAGTTACTAAAAATTTCAGAAATATTGCAGAAAAAGAAATATGTTTAGGAAAATGTACCAAGGAGGTTCTTCAAGGAAGAAAGGACCCCGACTCGTAATACGTGAGCTTGACGACAAACTACCAAGGGAAGCTGATATGCGGCCTTGTGAATGGCCGTCAGAGCCATTTATGGTTGCAGCGGGTATCAAGGATGAATTTGATGCATATGTGCGTAATGCCTACCTTGAGGAGTTCATGCAAGATAAGTGCCCGCAGTACCAGTACTTAACTGATTCATTTGTGAGAAGGTTTAAATATACATCTTCGCGCAATTCTCAAAGTGTCCTGTTTGATATCTATGACAAATCTTATACCATGAACCTAGAAGATTTTACTACTGCTTGCAAACTCCCGCAGTGGGGAAGTGTTAATGAACCTAGTAAATCTGCATATAAAGATTTTGTTGCAAATATCACTGTGAGAGAATCTAGGGACATAGCACAAGCTACCTTAGGGAGCATTCATTTTCCGTCTATACATTATTTTGCTCTCTTCATTGGTAGATGTGTTAATGGTAAAGATGAAGCATGTCACATGTGTGTCCCTGATTTGTGTGTTCTCAAAAGCGTTGTACTAGGTAATAAACAATACAACTTGGGGGCAATTGTTGCACGTAGGTTGCATCATAATGCTTTAGCTGGAAACTTTTTTGGAGGAATTTATGCAACTCGTGTGGCTAATTATCTTGAGATACCTATACATGAAAATGATATGAAATTGCTTCCTGCTTATTTAGATCATAATGCTATGATTAGTCATCAATTCCTCGAAAGGAATGATCAATTCCTCCAATATCGACTAATCTTTTGACAGACGCCGTGTCATCCATATTACTCTCCCTGCTCCTACCCTTTTTGATTATCAGGCAAAACGAAGTTATGTAGTCACCAGGGAGGAGGCAAATGAACAAGAGAGGAGGGCGGAGGCAGCCCGCCGTCAGGCAGCAGCGCAGGAGGCAATGACTGCTGCATCTCAGTACGACCCCAGTTACAACTCGGATATCAGTCAGGCTATCCATGGCCATAGACCAACTTAGGCCAAAAGCCTAAGCTTGGGGGAGTACGTATTTCCCACCGGCTTTATATTCATGTTCACACACTATTCTAGACGTCAGTGCTCATACTCTTTGATTATACTATCCATGCTAGTTTAAATCCTTTTTCTAGTTTTCTTCTTGTGTGTTTGATAAATCTTAAGAAAAACCAAAAAAATTAGTTAGTTTTAATTCCAAGCTTGTAGTAATAATTAAAAGAAAACCCAAAAAGATTTCCCGTTCTTTTACTTGTTGGGAGCTTTCCCGTGTGAATAGTTTTATTTCTTTTCTTTCCTTTGGGGGTCAAGAGTAGAAGACCATACTGAAAGAATGTTTAGTGGCTCGCATATGCATGATGGTTGATTTAATCTAGAGCCCATATTATTTTCTCTTCTCTCTTGAATTGAATGCTTGCAGGTTCCAGCTTAGTCCAACGCACATGCACTCTTATTATTACACACATCGTTTAGTCGTGCAAGTGAAAGGCAATAATGACGATATATGATGGATTGATTGAGATGAGAGAAGCTGGTATGAACTCGACCTCTTTTGTTTTTGTAAATATGATGAGTTCATCATTCTTGATTCAGCTTATTATGAAGTAGACATGTTTGCAATGACATTTAGAGATTATAGTTACTTATGCCATGCTTAATTAGCCATGAGTTATAATGGTTTACCTTGCGTGCCAACATGCTATTAAAATGATTGTGATGTGGTATGATGAGATGGTATCCTCCTTTGAATGCATTGAGTGACTCGACTTGGAACATGTTCACGCATGTAGTTGAAACAAAATCAACATAGCCTTCACGATATTTATGTTCATGGTAGATTATATCCTACTCATGCTTGCACTCAGTGTTGATTAATTTTAATGCATGTTCATGACTATTGTCGCTCTCTCAGTTGGTCGCTTCCCAGTCTTTTTCTAGCCTTCACCTGTACTAAGCGGGAATACTGCTTGTGCATCCAAATCCCTTGAACCCCAAAGTTATTCCATATGAGTCAAACTCCAAACCTTCAAATGAAATTCTATTTTGTTTGCTCGAACAGCCCATGTTCCAACTAGGGTTGTCTGTATCTTCCATGCTAGGTGGGTTATTCTCAAGACGAGTCGACTCCGCTCCTAATTTACGAGAAAATGGCTGGTAACCGGGATCCCCAGTCCCATGATCAAAAATATCAAAGCAAATCAAAATAATTAAAACAGAACTCCCCCAGGGCTGTTGTTGGTATGGACGGTACGCCGTTGTTTCGGATGGCCGTGGAGTGTGCTTGTTGGTTGTGGGGGAGTATAAACTTTACCATTCTGCATGGGAACCGCCTATAATGCATGTAGTATGGAAGATATCGCCATCTCATAGTTGTTGCGTTGACAGTGAAAGTAAGCCGCTCAAAGTGTTATTTATCTCTCTATTTTAAAATCGAGCTCTGGCACCTCTACAAATCCCTGCTTCCCTCTGCGAAAGGCCTATCTATTTACTTTTATGTTGAGTCATCACCTTCTTATTAAAAAGCACCCGCTGGAGAGCACACTGTCATTTGTATGCATTACTATTAGTTTATATTGGGTATGACTTGACTGGATCTCTTTTACCATGAATTACAATGTTTAGTCGGTCCTTGATCTTTAAAGGTGCTCTGCATTTATGTTTTGCGGTCTCAAAAAGGGCTAGCGAGATACCATTTTGTTATATCATATTATGATTGTGTTGAGAAAGTGTTGTCATCCGAGTTTTATTATTATCGCTTGCTAGTTGATTATGACATTGATATGAGTATACATGAGACCTGAGTGTTATTGAGAATATCGTTAGTTCATAATCTTTGCTGAAACCTTGAATGTTGGCTTTACATATTGACAACAACAAGAGCAAACAGAGTTTGTAAAAGTTTTTCTTTATCACTTTCAGTTTGTCAACTGAATTGCTTGAGGACAAGCAAAGGTTTAAGCTTGGGAGAGTTGATACGTCTCCAACGTATCTACTTTTCCAAACACTTTTGCCCTTGTTTTGGACTCTAACTTGCATGATTTGAATGAAACTAACCCGGACTGACGTTGTTTTCAGCAGAACTGCCATGGTGTTATTTTTGCGCAGAAACAAAAGTTCTCAGAATGACTTGAAAATCCTCGGAGATAAGTTTCAGAATATATACAAAATACTGGCAAAAGATGAAGGCCAGGGGGCCCACACCCTGTCCACGAGGGTGGGGCGCGCGCCCACCTATAGGGCGTGCCCCTGTCTCGTGGGCCCCATGATGCTCCACCGACCTCAACTCCAACTCCATATATTCCGTTTCACGAAGAAAAAAAATCAGAGATGAAGTTTCGTCACGTTTTACGATACGGAGCCGCGGCCAAGCCCTAAAACCTCTCGGGAGGGCTGATCTGGAGTCCGTTCGGGGCTCCGGAGAGGGGGATTCGTCGTCGTCGTCATCATCAACCATCCTCCATCACCAATTTCATGATGCTCACCGCCGTGCGTGAGTAATTCCATCGTAGGCTTACTGGACGGTGATGGGTTGGATGAGATTTACCATGTAATCAAGTTAGTTTTGTTAGGGTTTGATCCCTAGTGTCAGGACCCCGACTCAATGCCACATCAATCTAGCATGTAACACCTCATATCACTTTGCGGCCTCACACATGGTATCCCCACGGGTGTCGCCTTACCTTTGCCCGGGACCGTTTGCGCCTTTTGGCACACGTATATGATAGTGTCGCTAGCATCCATATGATAAGGAGCCCGGGCTGACATGGCTAGTCGTAAACCCAAAGTGGCACAAACTTACAGGGACAGGCATCCATGACCCAGCATCGAACGTGTCGGTCATCAGCGAGTTAATCCAGGCTGTAGCACTGGGCTAGCAGGACTCCGGTGAACCGGGCTGTAGCGGGCTAACAGGACTCCGGTATTCATCGTGTGACATTTCCCCGAGGGGACAGACACATGAACGAAGAAGGACACATGCCGGCCATCCTAAGTGTTCCGGAGCAGTAGCAAGCTACCATGGCCCAGTGGAAGCACTAGGAGACATTTCCCGGTAAGAGAGGCTACTAAGGATAAACAACTAGATAGTCAGATCCCACACATACCAAGCATTTCAATAACATACACACAATATGCTCGATATGTGCAAATACAACATGGCATCACAACATGACTCTACAACTCAAGTATTTTATTCAATAGGCTCCGATGAGCGAGATATTACAAACAGGGGTCTCACGACCCAACATTCAGAGCACACAAGTCAAAGCACAAGCGGAAGCTCAACATGTATGAGTACAGACAACTATAAATGAAAAAGGCTGAGAAGCCTGACTATCTACTAGATCCTGCCGAGGGCACAAGATCGTAGCTGAGGTAACAAGCTAAACGTCGAAGTCCACGCGGAACTACTAGTGAGACGGAAGTCTCTGCAAAAACATAAAATAGGAAAACGTGAGTACAAATGTACCTAGCAAGACTTACATCAGAACTAACTACATATGCATCATTATCAATAAAGGGGTGGTGGAGTTTGACTGCAAGTAACTCTTTTGAGGTGGCGCACACGAGTCCACATATTCACCATATCAATACACCATTATGGATCTGCTCCTATCTCCCTACGAGAACGCCATCCATAGCACTCACGCTTATCTTGCGCATTTTAGAGTATCCACTTTCACTTGTCTATGAACTGTACAGGCAACCCAGAAGTCCTTTTCCGCGGACACGGCTATTCGAATAGATCATATTAACCCTGCAGGGGTGTACTTCTTCACACATGCTCTCGCCACTTACCACCATGTACACGTCGTGTATCTCGGCAACCTTCAAGCGGATGCCTGGCGAGGGAGTCGGCCACGACCTGACTAACCACACAAGTCTCTAATCCAGGTTTATCGCCTATTCGGGTTCCATCCGCAAGGAGATCCGGCCGGGGTGTCGCTCACGGCCCCAAACGATGTGTGCAGGGTTCCCAAGCCCACCATCCGGGTGCCACTTGGTACACCGGGCCACTGTGCCTAGTCTGTCCCAAGCCCACCTGTACCGGGTGCCACTTGGTAGACTACTAACACTACCTACAAACACCAGAAACTAGTTGCAACTCCTGGACAGAGATCATGTTGATTAATAAGTCGAGAGGGGCACTTAAGCATTCCAATGTGTGATAGTAGTTGTTCATGGATCACAAACACAGAACTCAGTTCCTGAGGACGGTTTCAATGAGACAACCCACCATGTACTCCTACATGGCCTCTCACCGCTACCTTTACCAAATCGTGTTCACACACTTAGCTCACACACAGTAGGACATGTTCACACACCTCCAATTCATCCCTGATGAATCAGACCTGACACAACTCTAAGCAATAGCAGGCATGACAAACAAGCATGAATGAGTAGGCACATCAGGGCTCAAACAACTCCTACTCATGCCAGTGGGTTTCATCTATTTACTGTGGCAATGACAGGTCATGCAGAGGATAAAGGGGTTCAACTACCGCATCAAGTAACAGTTGTATCGTTGTTGTCCTAATGCAGTAAAATGGAGCAGGAGCGAGAGGGTGGGATTGTATCGGAATGAACAAGGGGGTTTTGCTTGCCTGGCACTTCTGAAGATAGTATAGATCTTCATCGGTGTCATCGATCACATCGTCGGAACCACGTCTATCGAGAGGGGACAAACACCGGCAAACAAGGAAGAACACAATCAATGCAATGCGACAATATTATGCATGAATATGACATGGCAATATGATCTGATTTGAGCTAATGCAACTAGCAACCAGATTAAAATGAAGTTGGTTTGAACCAAAGATTCAAATTCAACTCCATATGTGATTATTCAAATGTCATTCAAATGATTTGTCCTAAATAGTAGTCATAAGTTGTTCTAACATGCATGAAAATGGTACAGATGGATAGATTGGATTTTTCTGATAATTTTTCATATATAAATTATTTCTTTCTGTGCTACGGTTATTTTTCTATGATTTTTAGAAGTTTGGGGTATTTTCTGAAATTCCTGAAATAAAAATAAATCCAGAAAAGGTTATCTGCATCAGCATGACGTCGGGGTGACGTCAGCAGGTCAAAGGCGCCAGCCCAGGTCAAACCTGACGGCTGGGACCCACATGTCAGTGCCTAACTAATTAACCTGAGTTAATTAGCTCTAAACTTATACTAAACTAAACCAGTTAAGGCTCTGGTCCCACATGTCAGTATTAACAGGGCTAATTATATTTAGTTAGCACTTAACCTAATTAGCAGGGGCACGGGCCCACCTGTCAGTGACCCTGGGGAAGTCAAACAGGGTCAAATCCCGGGTCAGTGGGGTCAAACCCACCGGCGACATGACGCCGGCGAGGCCAGCCACGGTGGCGAGCCTCGAGTTTGCGTCTCCGGCAACCAAACGGCCGGCGGAGGGCATCTACGTGATGCGGACGCTTCTCCGCATCGAGTGGTGGTGGCGGTTGGGCCTGGGGTGGCCGGAGTTGTCGCCGACGATGACCTCGGCGGTTGCCGGAGCTCGGGTGAGCTCGGGATCGAGGCTACGGCGGATGAGTCGGCGCGTGCGAGGCATCTACGGGCCCTACGAGATGCGACGAGGTTAGTGGACAGGACGACGGGGCCATTGCATGGCCGGAGCCACGTCGGCGGCGAGCTCAAGAGGAGGCACGAGCGGGTGTGCTTGGTGCGGCGACTACGGCGAGAGGCAGAGAGAACGGAGAGGGGGAGGATGGTCAGTGGCTCACGATGGATGCAGGGGTGGCTTCGGCGTGCTCGGGGAAGCACTGGGGCGAGCGCAGCGGCGAAGGGGATCTCCGGCGGCTGGCGACTAAGATGACGAAGATGGCGATGATGCAGGGCCTCCAGCGCCGTGTGGCTCGGTGGAGAGGACGAGGAAGATGCGGCGGAGCTTCTGGACTGCTCGAGGGGGCGAGGGAGAGGCGATGGCCGCGGCGGTGCTCGTCGGTGGCGGCGGACACGTTCGGTGAGATGGGGAATGGCGAGGGGGAGAGCGGGGGGGGGGGGGGGAGGAATGACAGGACGGATCGATCGGGACGGCACCGAGGAGGAAAACCCGCGGCGTTGCGCTGTCCCGGGGACGCAGGCAGGCAGGCAGGTGGCGTGGCAGCATGGCCGTGCGCGCGCGTCGGACACGCGCTCGGCGTCCGACTGGCGCGATGGAGATGATGACTGGCAGTTGGGCCAGTGGGCCGCACTGCTGGGCTGGGTAAGTCGTCAGGTATTCTCTCTCGCTCTCTCTTTCTAATTCTTTCTGTTTCTATTTTTCTGCAGCTTTGTAGCTTTATTAAAAATACTAAAACAATCCCAAAAATCATGCAACCGCTCATGACCACTGTTGGAAATATATCCTACATCAAACATTTTAGTTTGGGATTATTTGAGCATTTAAAATATTTTATAGTATTTAAATGCCCAAATGCAAATACGTAATGATTTAATTCAAAATTCCAGAATGGCCTAGGAAAATGTGCACCATTTTTGGGAGAGGTTTTCACCTTTAACAAAAATCATGAACTTTTCTAAAGGGCATTTGGGTTTATTGAAGATATTTTTATTGAACCTAGTTGAATTCATTTGGTGCTAGGGTTTCAACAATCCCCATTTCAACTTTCAATGGAATTTAGACATGATGCATGGATGCAATGCCACTAGATACAAGCAAACTCTAGGGCTGTGACAACTCACCCCCACTAAACAAGAATCTCGTCCCGAGATTCAAGACGTGAGGTAAGAAGACAGAGGGGACATGAGCTAACACAATCTTTGCGATCCAACAGCCCTTCTCGAAGATGTTGATTCATTGCTTCAAATTGATCTTAACGTCTTTGCTTTCAAGATCTTCATCCAACACGATGACAAAAGGGAAAGGAAATTCTACCGGAATCGATCTCCTCGAAGTTCGAGCACTCAAGATCAACTCATGGAGTGAGACGAAAGAACATCTCTTGAGATGAGACACAGGACACATCTCGAGAGGGATGTATAGTGACAGATGACGAAGATTCAGATTGGTAGGCAACAATTCACACTTAACAAGATGGTGAACGGTTGTCAATGTAGCAAGGAGTTGAGTTGACATGTTACCATAACGGGGCACCTTAGGGAAGGTAACTCGTAGAAATATCCCCTTAAGTGGCAAAAAGAATTACCTTTGATTCAGGGATCATTGAAACTCCTTATATCAGCCTATGGCAAATCACAATCGATCAATCAAAAGAGTTTGAATAAATGGCATACTCTAATTGGAAAGGGAGCTATTTGGTAATAGCACAACTCGGCAAACGGGAGGCACATTCAAATTTGATACCGAGGATAAAAACCTAGTGACTGAGCGTGCTCTCAAGAACTTGAGCATTTCCATATTCATCAAGGTTTTACCAATATCCGTGTCAAGGATCCTGGCAACACAACGTACTACCATGATGAATACCGGTGAAGATGCAGATGCAAAGGAAGATAGCACCTTCTCAGACTTCACCTTGGCGGGGCCAAGGAAAACAAAATCTGGATGATCGACCGAGAGACATTTAGCACTCCGCTTCTAATGTTCTCCTTGATGTGCTAGCGTATCCCATTCATTGAAATGGTTTGGTATCTAGAACATCAAGTAAAAGGTCGGACTTCGGGAGCACAAAAATCCATAAGGAATAATTATTGGAGTAAGTTCTACGAGATCCTTACGGGGAGGTGGCCAACTTTCTCAATCAAGATACTACAATAGTAGGTCTTCTGGTTGGGTGTGTTGGCCACGACATCCACTTTACCGGGTTACAGAGAGACCAATATTATAGTTTCTTGGAAAACGTTCCAACCATCATATCTGCCTGAGATTCAGATCTGGTTGGTGTCAGGATATTCCGGACTCATCTAGTCTAGAAAAAAAGACGAAAGTTTGCAACATAAATCGACGAGATAACGTTGCAGGATTCTCGGGAGATGAACTACGATAGTAAGCTCCAAAACATGAGCTGGTTCTGCTACAACATGTGAACACGCTGTTCCAGACAAGCATGACCACATAGTAGTCTTATGATAAAATACTACCAAGTTCAGGCTAGGATCCATCATCTAGGGTAACGAAGTCTTGTGCATGACCTAGGATTAGCACAACAACTCCCTTTCCTTGAACCAAATCAATCAGTGGCTTGGTGTGTGTCGGTGTCAAAACCGGCGGATCTCGGGTAGGGGGTCCCGAACTGTGCGTCTAGGCGGATGGTAACAGGAGATGAGGGACACGATGTTTTTACCCAGGTTCGGGCCCTCTCGATGGAGGTAAAACCCTACGTCCTGCTTGATTAATATTGATGATATGGGTAGTACAAGAGTGGATCTACCACGAGATCAAGGAGGCTAAACCCTAAATCTAGCCTATGGTATGATTGTTGTAATGTATGTTGTGTCCTACGGACTAAAGCCCTCCGGTTTATATAGACACCGGAGGAGGCTAGGGTTACACAGAGTCGGTTACAATGGTAGGAGATCTACATATCCGTATCGCCAAGCTTGCCTTCCACGCCAAGGAAAGTCCCATCCGGACACGGGACGGAGTCTTCAATCTTGTATCTTCGTAGTCTTGGAGTCCGGCGGACGATGATAGTCCGGCTGTCCAGACACCCCCTAGTCCAGGACTCCCTCAGTAGCACCTGAACCAGGCTTTGTTGGGGAACATAGCAGAAATTCAAAATTTTCCTAAGTATCACCAAGATCTATCTATGGAGAAACTAGCAACGAGGGGAAGGAGAGTGCATCTACATACCCTTGTAGATCGCTAAGCGGAAGCGTTCAAGAGAACGGGGTTGATGGAGTCGTACTCGTCGTGATTCAAATCACCGATGATCAAGTGCCGAACGCACGGCACCTCCGCGTTCAACACACGTACAGCCCGGTGACGTCTCCCACGCCTTGATCCAGCAAGGAGAGAGGGAGAGGTTGAGGAAGACTCCATCCAGCAGCAGCACAACAGCGTGGTGGTGGTGGAGGAGCGTGGCAATCCCGCAGGGCTTCGCCAAGCACCATGCGAGAGGAGGAGGAGGAGAGGCAGGGCTGCACCAACGAGAGGAAGTTCTCATATGTTATGGGCAGCCCCAGACCTCTATTTATATAGGGGAGAAGGGGGCTGCGCCCCCTCTAGGGTTTCCCACCCCAAAGGGGTGCGGCCAGCCCTAGATGGCAAGGGGGTGGCGGCCAAGAGGGGAGAGGAGAGGGAGGCGCACCAATATGGGCCCTAAGGCCCATATCCCCTTAGGGTTTGCTCCCTTTCCACCTCTTAGGCGCCATGGGCCCTTGTGGGAGGTGCACCAGCCCACTAAGGGGCTGGTCCCTCACCACTCTTAGCCCATGCAAGCCTCCGGGGTTGGTGGCCCCACTTGGTGGACCCCCGGGACCCTCCCGGTGGTCCCGGTACGTTACCGATAAACCCCGAAACTTTTCCGGTGACCAAAACAGGACTTCCCATATATAAATCTTTACCTCCGGACCATTTCGGAACTCCTCGTGACGTTCGGGATCTCATCCGGGACTCCGAACAACATTCGGTAACCACATACAAGCTTCCTTTATAACCCTAGCATCATCGAACCTTAAGTGTGTAGACCCTACGGGTTCGGGAGACATGCAAACATGACCGAGACGTTCTCCGGTAAATAACCAACAGCGGGATCTGGATACCCATGATGGCCACCACATGTTCCACGATGATCTCATCGGATGAACCACGATGTCAAGGACTCAATCGATCCCGTATACAATTCCCTTTGTCTAGCGGTATTTTACTTGCCCGAGATTCGATCGTCGGTATACCGATACCTTGTTCAATCTCGTTACCGGCAAGTCTCTTTACTCGTTCCGTAACACATCATCCCGTGATCAACCCCTTCGTCACATTGTGCACATTATGATGATGTCCTACCGAGTGGGCCCAGAGATACCTCTCCGTTTACACGGAGTGACAAATCCCAGTCTCGATTCGTGCCAACCCAACAGATACTTTCGGAGATACCTGTAATGCACCTTTATAGCCACCCAGTTACATTGTGACGTTTGGTACACCCAAAGCATTCCTACGGTATCCGGGAGTTGCACAATCTCATGGTCTAAGGAAAAGATACTTGACATTAGAAAAGCTTTAGCATACGAACTATACGATCTTTGTGGTAGGCTTAGGATTGGGTCTTGTCCATCACATCATTCTCCTAATGATGTGATCCCGTTACGACATCCAATGTCCATAGCCAGGAAACCATGACTATCTGTTGATCGCAACGAGCTTATCAACTAGAGGCTCACTAGGGACATACTGTGGTCTATGTATTCACACGTGTATTATGATTTCCGGATAATACAGTTATAGCATGAATAAAAGACTATTATCATGAACAAAGAAATATAATAATAACACTTTTATTATTGCCTCTAGGGCATATTTCCAACAGTCTCCCACTTGCACTAGAGTCAATAATCTAGTTCACATCAATATGTGATTAACACTCAAGGTCACATCCCCATGTGACTAACACCCAAGAGTTCTGGGTTTGATCATGTTATGCTTGTGAGAGAGGTTATAGTCAACGGGTCTGAACCTTTCAGATCTGTGTGTGCTTTACAAATCTCTATGTCATCTCCTAGATGCAGCTACCACGCTCTATTTGGAGCTATTCCAAATAACTGTTCTACTTGGAGCTTATTCTAAATTGTTGCTCCATTATACATATCCGGTATCTCTACTCAGAGCTATCCGGATAGGTGTCAAGCTTGCATCGACGTAACCCTTTACGACGAACTCTTTTACCACCTCCATAATCAAGAAAATTCCTTAGTCCACTAGTTACTAAGGATAACTTTGACCGCTGTCGTGTGATCCATTCTTGGATCACTCTTGTACCCCTTGACTGACTCATAGCAAGGCACACTTCAGGTGCGGTACTCAGCATGGCATACTGTAGAGCCTATGTTTTAAGCATAGGGGACGACCTTCGTCCTTTCTCTCTATTCTGCCGTGGTCGAGCTTTAAGTCTTAACTTCATACCTTACAACTCAGGCAAGAACTCCTTCTTTGACTGATCCATCTTGAACACCTTCAAGATCATGTCAAGGTATGTGCTCATTTGAAAAGTACCATTAAGCGTTTTGATCTATCCTTATAGATCTTGATGCTCAATGTTCAAGTAGCTTAATCCAGGCTTTCCATTGAAAAACACTTTCAAGTAACCCTATATGCTTTCCAGAAATTCTACATCATTTCTGATCAACAATATGTCAACAACATATACTCATCAGAAATTCTATAGTGCTCCCACTCACTTCTTTGGAAATACAAGTTTCTCATAAACTTTGTATAAACCCAAAATCTTTGATCATCTTATCAAAGTGCACATTCCAACTCCGAGATGCTTACTCCAGTCCTTAGAAGGATTGCTGGGGCTAGCATACCTTTTAGCATCCTTAGGATCGACAAAACCTTTCTGATTGTATCACATACAACCTTTCCTTACGAAAGTTGGTAAGGAAACTCGTTTTGACATCCATCTGCCAGATTTCATAAATGCAACTTATGCTAACATGATTCCGACGGACTTAAGCATCGCTACGGATGAGAAAATCTCATCGTAGTCAACTCCTTGAACTTGTGAAAAAACTTTTCGCCACAAGTCGAGCTTCATAGATGGTGACATTACCATCCACGTCCGTCTTCTTCTTAAAGATCCATTTATCTCAATGGCTTGCCGATCATCGGGCAAGTCCACTAAAGTCCATGCTTTGTTCTGATACATGGATCCTATCTCGGATTTCATGGCTTCTAACCATTTGTTGGAATTTGGGCCCACCGTCGCTTCTCCATAGCTCGTAGGTTCATTGTTGTCTAGCAACATGACCTTCAAGACAGGATTACTGTACCACTCTGAAGTAGTATGTATCCTTGTCACCCTACGAGGTACGGTAGTGACTTGATCCGAAACTTCATGATCACTATCATAAGCTTCTACTTCAATTGGTGTAGGTGCCACAGGAACAACTTCCTGTGCCCTGCTACACACTTGTTGAAGTGACAGTTCAATAACCTTATCAAGTCTCCACCATCCTCCCACTCAACTCTTTCGAGAGAAACCTTTCCTCGAGAAAGGACCCGATTCAAGAAACAATTCATATTGCTTTCGGATCTGAATTAGGAGGTATACCCAACTGTTTTGGGTGTCCTATGAAGATGCATTTTATCCGCTTTGGGTTCGAGCTTATCAACCTGAAACTTTTTCACATAAGCGTCGCAGCCCCAAACCTTTAAGAAATGACAGCATAGGTTTCTCTAAACCGGTGTCATCTCAACGGAATTACGTGGTACCCTATTAAAGTGAGTGCGGGTGTCTCTAATGCCTAACCCATGAACGATAGTGGTAATTCGATAAGAGACATCATGGTATGCACCATATCCAATAGGGTGCAACTATGATGTTCGGACACACCATCACACTATGGTGTTCCAGGCGGTATTAATTGCGAAACAATTTCCACAATGTCTTAATTGTGTGCCAAAACTCGTAACTCAGATATTCATCTCTATGATCATATCATAGACATTTTATCCTCTTGTCACAATGATCTTCTACTTCACTCTGAAATTACTTGAACCATTCAATAATTCAGACTTGTGTTTCATCAAGTAAATATTCTCAACATCTACTCAAATCATCTGTGAAGTAAGAACATAACGATATCCACTACATGCCTCATCACTCATTGGACTGCACACATCAAAATGTATTACTTCCAACAAGTTGCTTTCTAGTTCCATTTTACTGAAAACGAGGCTTTCAGTCATCTTGCCCATGTGGTATGATTTGCATGTCTCAAGTGATTCAAAATCAAGTGAGTCCAAACGATCCATCTGTATAGAGTTTCTTCATGCATATCTACCAACAAACATGGTTCGCATGTCTCAATCCTTTCAAAAATGAGTGAGTCCAAAGATCCATCAACATGGAGCTTCTTCATGCGTTTTATACCAATATGACTTAAGTGGCAGTGCCACAAGTAGGTGGTACTATCATTACTATCTTTTGGCATGAACATGTGTATCACTACGATCGAGATTCAATAAACCATTCATTTCAGGTGTAAGACCATTGAAGGTATTATTCAAATAAACAGAGTAACCGTTATTCTCCTTAAATGAATAACCGTATTGCGATAGTCATAATCCAATCATGTCTATGCTCAACGCAAACACCAATCTCGATGGTAGAGGGAGCGTGCGATGCTTGATCATATCAACATTGAAACACTTCCAACACATATCGTCAGCTCACCTTTAGCTAGTCTCCGTTTATTCTGTAGCTTTTATTTCGAGTTACTAACACTTAGCAACCGAACCGGTATCTAATACCCTGGTGCTACTAGGAGTACTAGTAAAGTACACATCAACACAATGTATATCCAATATACTTCTATCGACCTTGTCAGCCTTCTAATCTACCAAGTATCTAGGGTAATTCTGCTCCAGTGGCTGTTCCTCTTATCACAGAAGCACTTAGTCTCGGGTTTGGGTTCAACCTTGGGTTTCTTCACTGGAGCAGCAGCTGATTTGCCGTTTCATGAAGTATCCCTTATTGCCCTTGCCCTTCTTGAAACTAGTGGTTTCACCAACCATCAACAATTGATGCTCCTTCTTGATTTCTACTTTCGCGGTGTCAAACATCATGAATACCTCAAGGATCATCATATCTATCCCTGATATGTTATAGTTCATCACGAAGCTCAAGCAGCTTGGTGGCAATGAGTTTGGAGAAACATCACTATCTCATCTGGAAGATCAACTCCCACTCGATTCAAGTGGTTGTCGCATTCAGACAATCTGAGCACAAGCTCAACGATTGAGCTTTTCTCCCTTAGTTTGTAGGCTAAGAAAATTGTCGGAGGTCTTATACCTCTTGACGTGGGCACGAGCCTGAAATCCCAATTTCAGCCCTCGAAACATCTCATATGTTCCACGACGTTTCAAAAACGTCTTTGGTGCCTCTACTTAAACCATTTAACTGAACTATCACGTAGTTATCAAAACGTGTATGTTCGATGTTCGAAACATCCACAAACGACGTTTGGGGTTCAGCACACTGAGCAGTGCATTAAGGACATAAGCTTTTTACTGTTCGCATAATTGCTACTATCAACTTTCAACTATATTTTCTCTAGGAACATATCTAAAACAGTAGAACTAAAACGCGAGCTACGACGTAATTTGCAAAATCCTTTTGACTATGTTCAGGATAATTAAGTTCATCTTATGAACTCCCACTCAGATAGACATCCCTCTAGTCATCTAAGTGATTACATGATCCAAGTCAACTAGGCCGTGTCCAATCATCACGTGAGATGGACTAGTCATCATCGGTGAACATCTTCATGTTGATCGTATCTACCATACGACTCATGCTCGACCTTTCGGTCTCCGTGTTCCGAGGCCATGTCTGCACATGCTAGGCTCGTCAAGTTAACCCTAAGTGTTTTCGCTGTGTAAAACTGTCTTACACCCGTTGTATGTGAACGTAAGAATCCATCACACCCGATCATCACGTGGTGCTTAGAAGCGACGAACTGTAGCAACGGTGCACAGTTAGGGGAGAACACTTCTTGAAATTTTTGTAAGGGATCATCTTATTTACTACCGTCGTCCTAAGTAAACAAGATGCATAATCATAATAAACATCACATGCAATTATATAGTTGTGACATGATATGGCCAATATCATATAGCTCCATTGATCTCCATCTTCGGGGCTCCATGATCATCTTGTCACCGGCTTGACACCATGATCTCCATCATCATGATCTCCATCATCGTGTCTTCATGAAGTTGTCACGCCAATGACTACTTCTACTTCTATGGCTAACGCGTTTAGCAATAAAGTAAAGTAAGTTACATGGCATTGTTCAATGACACGCAGGTCATACAATAAATAAAGACAACTCCTATGGCTCCTGCCGGTTGTCATTCTCATCGACATGCAAGTCGTGAATCCTATTACAAGAACATGATCAATCTCATACATCACATATCATTCATCACATTCTTCTTGGCCATATCACATCACATAGCATACCCTGCAAAAACAAGTTAGACGTTCTCTAATTGTTGCTGCATGTTTTACGTGGCTGCTAATGGGTTTCTAGCAAGAACGTTTCTTACCTACGCAAAACCACAACGTGATATGCCAATTGCTATTTACCCTTCATAAGGACCCTTTTCATCGAATCCGTTCCGACTAAAGTGGGAGATACTGGCACCCGCTAACCACCTTATGCAACAAGTGCATGTCAATCGGTGGAACCTGTCTCACGTAAGAGTACGTGTAAGGTCGGTCCGGGCCGCTTCATCCCACAATACCGTCAAAACAAGATTGGACTAGTAACGGTAAGCATATTGAACAACATCAACGCCCACAACTACTTTGTGTTCTACTCGTGCAAAGAATCTACGCAATAGACCTAGCTCATGATGCCACTGTTGGGGAACGTAGCAGAAATTCAAAATTTTCCTACGTATCACCAAGATCTATCTATGGAGAAACTAGCAACGAGGGGAAGGAGAGTGCATCTACATACCCTTGTAGATCGCTAAGCGGAAGCATTAAAGTGAACGGGGTTGATGGAGTCGTACTCGTCGTGATTCAAATCACCGATGATCAAGTGCCGAACGCACGGCACCTCCGCGTTCAACACACGTACAGCCCGGTGATGTCTCCCACGCCTTGATCCAGCAAGGAGAGAGGGAGAGGTTGAGGAAGACTCCATCCAGCAGCAGCACAACAGCGTGGTGGTGGTGGAGGTGCGTGGCAATCCCGCAGGGCTTCGTCAAGCACCATGGGAGAGGAGGAGGAGGACAGGCAGGGCTGCACCAACGAGAGGAAGTTCTCATATGTTATGGGCAGCCCCAGGCCTCTATTTATATAGGGGAGAAGGGGGCTGCGCCCCCTTTAGGGTTTCCCACCCCAAAGGGGTGCGGCCAGCCCTAGATGGCAAGGGGGTGGCGGCCAAGAGGGGAGAGGAGAGGGAGGCGCACCAATATGGGCCCTAAGGCCCATATCCCCTTAGGGTTTGCTCCCTTTCCACCTCTTAGGCGCCATGGGCCCTTGTGGGAGGCGCACCAGCCCACTAAGGGGCTGGTCCCTCACCACTCTTAGCCCATGCAAGCCTCCGGGGTTGGTGGCCCCACTTGGTGGACCCCCGGGACCCTCCCGGTGGTCCCGGTACATTACCGATAAACCCCGAAACTTTTCCGGTGACCAAAACAGGACTTCCCATATATAAATCTTTACCTCCGGACCATTCTGGAACTCCTCGTGACGTCCGGGATCTCATCCGGGACTCCGAACAACATTCGGTAACCACATACAAGCTTCCTTTATAACCCTAGCGTCATCGAACCTTAAGTGTGTAGACCCTACGGGTTCGGGAGACATGCAGACATGACCGAGACGTTCTCCGGTCAATAACCAACAGCGGGATCTGGATACCCATGATGGCTCCCACATGTTCCACGATGATCTCATCGGATGAACCACGATGTCAAGGACTCAATCGATCCCGTATACAATTCCCTTTGTCTAGCGGTATTTTACTTGCCCGAGATTCGATCGTCGGTATACCGATACCTTGTTCAATCTCGTTACCGGCAGGTCTCTTTACTCGTTCCGTAACACATCATCCCGTGATCAACCCCTTGGTCACATTTTGCACATTATGATGATGTCCTACCGAGTGGGCCCAGAGATACCTCTCCGTTTACACGGAGTGACAAATCCCAGTCTCGATTCGTGCCAACCCAACAGATACTTTCGGAGATACCTGTAATGCACCTTTATAGCCACCCAGTTACGTTGTGACGTTTGGTACACCCAAAGCATTCCTATGGTATCCGAGAGTTGCACAATCTCATGGTCTAAGGAAAAGATACTTGACATTAGAAAAGTTTAGCATACGAACTATACGATCTTTGTGCTAGGCTTAGGATTGGGTCTTGTCCATCACATCATTCTCCTAATGATGTGATCCCATTATCAACGACATCCAATGTCCATAGCTAGGAAACCATGACTATCTGTTGATCACAACGAGCTAGTCAACTAGAGGCTCACTAGGGACATATTGTGGTCTATGTATTCACACGTGTATTACGATTTCCGGATAATACAATTATAGCATGAATAAAAGACTATTATCATGAACAAAGAAATATAATAATAACACTTTTATTATTGCCTCTAGGGCATATTTCCAACAGGCTTCAATGACGATAAGTCCGGCGCGCATAATGTTCGGCATTGCAAGGCGGGTTCCTCCCTTGAATAATCCAGAGAAGATCATGAACACCAGGATAGTGTCCGGCTCTGCAAAATAAATTCCACATTCCACCGTAGAGAGAATAAAATGCACACAAGTCCAATCTACTGACGTATTATGCGGCATGGCATCACACCGCTACCAGGCTTTTACTTGAATCGTTTTTTATTATACCACCTCAGCACGTTTAGCGAAGCGGTTTCCTTGGCACGTCTTGTTGAAGCAGAGATCGTGTTCCCCTTATTCCGGGATTCTCATCAATACATGCGTGGGTAACCCAACCGTGCCCGTCGCCACGCCTCCTCTATCGAAGGTGAATCCCAAACGGTCACGGAGACGACTCTTGGTATTTTGCCCCTTTATAAGAGGACCAAGGCTCGTTCTTTTTCTTCAATCTCGCATCGAATCTCCTCCTCGCCCCTAGTTCCAACACTCAGAGCCTCAGATTCGAGCACTTCGGATTCTCAACCATGTCCGGCTCCGACCTCTAGGGCCGGTGGATGCCCTCCTCCGTCACGGAGGAGGACGTGTTTAAGCTGCGCGAGGCCAAGTACCTTTCCTACGAGATTTCGCACAGGTTGCCCGCCCAAGGGCAGGCCGTGCCCGCTCCCGAGCCCGGTGAGCACGTTGTCTTCGTATCCCACCTCCGTCGGGGTTTAGGCTTCCCGACGGACCCCTTCGTGAGAGGGCTCATGTTCTACTACGGGCTGGATTTCCACGACTTGGCTCCGGAGTCCATCCTCCATATCTCCGCATTCATTATCGTCTGCGAAGCCTTCCTCCGCGTCACTCCCCACTTCGGCCTGTGGCTGAAGACCTTTAACGTGGAGCCGAAGATGATCGGGGGGCGTCAAGCGGAGTGCGGCGGGGCAGCCATAAGCATAAAGGCCGATGCCCCGTGGCCCGAGGGTTCCTTCCAAGAGGAACTCGGACTGTAGCAGCAGGAGTGGTTCTATATCACCCTCCGAAGGGCAGCAAGCAAAAGCCGCCGCCTTCATTCCGCCCGGGACCTCCACGCCAACTGATGTCGTTGGTCAACCAAGGGCTCAATTGGGGGCCGTCCGAAGACGTGCCCTCATTGCAGGGCCAGATTAGAGACCTCTAGGTGAGGGAGATCAATCTGGTCGTGGTGATGCAGGTTATGCTAATCAGGTGTCTTCTGCCCTGCAAACGCCGTCCTCTCCGTCTATGGGAGTTCAACCCGGAGGGACCTCGAATTCTCCAACACTTCATGGGTGCTACACCCGTGGAGATGTACAAGTTGTTCTTCGGACCGCAGGTAGCGTGTCCGGAATTGACCGAGGATGCAGGCCTAAGCTGCAATCGCCCGGATACTCAGGTAAATAGCTCAGAGTCTGGACGTTCTATTTATCTGCTTTTCTAGAGTTCGCCTCCTGACCCATTACTCTTTACAGGAGTGGATAGCGCGATCGAAGCTGATAAGGTGTCCGGCTCCCCTCCCAGAGACCGCACTGGAGCCCGTGCTGGTCAGAATGTTGGAGGTCGCACCCGTAGGAGGGAGCGATGGGGAAAATAGAGGAGCTATTATTTCGCCCAAAGGGGCGTCTAAAGAGGGGGGAATCAAAAACCCCTCCTTCCAGGGGGAGAAGAGGACCGCCTCCGAAGATCCGGAGGCCAAAGCCCCTAAACGGGGGAAGAGATCTTCACCGGGGGGTCCGGCGTCCGGGGAGAATCCGGACGTACAATCATCGCCAAAGGATCAGCCCTCCAGCGAGCCGTGAGTATGAAAAAGGGGGTTTCATTAGTAAGAAAATACCTCCATTTGTGCTTCTCTGGGTAACCGAAACTTTTGTCTTGCAGTTCGGATTTGCAGCCTTCTCAGATGAGTTTGTCTTCGGGGGACCTTCTTCCGGAGATGATGGAGAGCGAAACGCCTCCGTCTGCTGTGCCGTCAGATAAGGCAGACGAGCCTGAAGTATCGTCACGGAGGGTATCCCCGAGTCCGGAGGGGCCGGAGAGTTCGGCGCCCGCTAGTGTCCGACCGGGAGAACTGAAGAATCTGCTTGAGAGGGCGTCCATCTCAGAAGATCACCGTGTGTTGATGCGTATGGTGATTGGAAGGATTTCGTCCGCCGAGAGCGGATTGCGCAACGCCGCTATGAGTTTGCTAGCGGGATTTGAGGTACGCAAGAATGACGCACCCTTTTTTTTATTGACAGTTTTGCACATAAAAGTGCGCCCTGTATAGATAGTAGCCCCTGAGACTCGGTAGGTTGTCAAGAACGACAGCGTGCCGAGGATCAAAATCGCAAGTAATGAATGTCGTTGTTCCTATGCAGGTGGCGGATAGTCCGAGGGCTAGCCGGACTGGTGGAGTTGCCGAGTTAATGCAGCAACTTGACGTGGTGGATGCGGACATCGCACTTGTCAACCGGCGACTTGACGAGTCGCAAGGTAAATGAGTTCTCCGCAGTCGCTTTATTGAGGGGGTCAAAACCCTCCACTGATAAATTATATGTGGTACAGACGGTGCTGCTACTGTGGAGAGCCTTCGGGCCGAACTTGCTCAAGCTAAGGAGCAAGCCCGAAGGAGTGACGTGGCTGCCTCGAGGGCGGCCGAGGAGTTGAAAGCCGAAAAGGCTACACACTGCCTAAGCAGGGAAGAGATGGCTGAATTGGCCGTAAAATTAAAAGATGCTGCCGACCGTAATGAGGCTCTTGAAAAGGAGCGCTTATCGGAGCGGGAAGACCTGAGAAAGGCCACCGCCGAGGCCAAGGATGCCCGTTCTGCAATGCGGGCCATGAAGGAGGAGCTGCGCCAGGCCGGAGATATCGTGGCTGGCCATCCTTTTCTGCCGCGTCGCCGGTTTATGGATCAAAAGTATGCCCAATTTAGCCAGCTGTGGAGTCCGGATGATCCGTATATGGACTTAGCGTCAATTGCGGTTGATGCCGTTGAGCACTTCCGGGGCCAGAAGGATCACAAGACGGAAGAGCTATTTTGGTCTCAATTCCGTAGTCTGGATCGTTCACTTCCGTTGACCGACCGGTTGGCCGAATGGGCTGAGCTAAATAGATTGTCCGGACTTGCCATGACCGACATCGTGGCTCATGTTTGGCCAGAGAGGCCCAAGGCGACGAGCTATTTCGGCTTACTGCAGCAATTTCTTGGAGCGGTGCCGCATATTAAGGAGATGAAGCGGTTGGCCTGCAACGAAGGCGCGCGGATGGCTCTTGCCCGTGTGAAGACACATTGGACAGAGATGGATGCCACCGCTATTGCCACCCAGGGTTCGGATGGAAGCCGGCTCCCCGCTGAGCACTATTTCGGGGAAGTTATGCGTGGCGCTCGTGTAATAGAGTCGCAGTGCTCAAAGAATGTCACGTTCAAATGAATGTTTTAGCTTGTAAAACGATGATTATGCTATAACTGCTTTTTATACTTGTGCGTCCCAAATAGTAAAACTTTTCCTATGCGGCCGTTTACGTATACATTTGTATAACCTGAAAGATTGCAGTCTTCGGCTTCAGCCCCCACGCACAAGGTGCGGGGGTGTTCGCAAAAATAGCACGTTTTCACACTTAATCCGACGTCTCGGTCCTGTTAAGGAGGTGGTAGCGTAGCAAACGAGGCAATCCGGACTATAATGCTTTATCACTTTCACTTAGCCAGTCGAGTTCGAGGGTGGGGCTACGATATAGCCCCTGGGGGCACCGCACTTCTCCGAGTTCGGGGCGCGTGTGTGCCTGACCGGGAAACGGTCCTTCGTCAAAGCGGGGAATTCTAAACATTCCGGTAGTCGATCGAGTGGTTGACCAGTCTCGCGCTATATCATGACAGTCAGTTTTCGGCTTTCTCTACTGAGGTGCTCGCCCAGCCGAACTGGGGCACAATCGCAGTAGTTCTCCTGGTGCCACGTTAGCCGATGATACGGAACGTAAGGCAGCAAAGCACAGGAGCCGGGCAAACCCAACATTTGACCAAAGACATGATTCGGAGCTGATGCATATAATGCCTAACTCGAGACGCCGAACACTCCCTAAGGTGTTCAGTCTTTGTAATAATGGGCAGAACAATGCCCTAAGCCCCTAGTGTCCAGGTACGGGCATGGTCTTCTGACGCGGCCGATGCCAAAACGTCAGGCTCCGCTTTGGTTATAGGAAGAAACCAAGGGAGAATAACAACAAGAGACAGTAAAAAAGGTTTACGCAGGGTCTTAATCTGAAAAGAATCCTCACAACGGGTCCCTACTGCACGTCTGCGCCTGTGTCTCCGCTGTGCCGTTATCCTGGACGGGTATGCACGTTGTTCATCTGTAAAAAAGAGAGGAACGCTTAGTTTGAAAACAATTCGTGCGAAGAAAGTTATGTTTGCAAAGAAAAAATATAAATGAGTAAAGCGGGGTTTGAATGAACCCACGGTTGTTTGTGCGCGCAGCCCCTTGTGAAGGGGTGTGCGGCTAGGGAGCCCCTAGCCTACTGAAGCCGGACTCGTCTATCCGAGTCCGGGGTCTTTAAGTGACCCCCGCACTGAAATGATGCCACGTGGGTCGGGCATCTTGAGTGTAAGAGACGCGTAATGCGGTATGGCGTTGAAACGGACAAAAGCCTTTCGTCCCAAGAGTGCTTGATATCCACTTTTAAATGGGACGATATGAAATATTAGTTTTTCGCGCCGAAAGTTGTTCGGTGATTCGAACACAACTTCTAGTAGTAGGGAGCCTGTGCACTTGGCGTAAGGGCCTGGCGTCACTCCTTTGAAGGAAGTGCGGCTGTGTCGAATTTTGGTAGGGTCTATCCCCATCTTGCGGATTGTGTTTGAATACAGCAGGTTTAAGTCGCTGCCTCCGTCCATTAGGACTTTAGTAAATTGTAGTCCGTCGATTATGGGATTCAATATCAGGGCAGTCCGTCCCGCGTTTCGAACACTTCTGGAATAGTCCAGGTGGTCGAAAGTGATTGGTTTTGATATCAAATCTCTATGGTCTGCTGGGTTGGACCGTGCGAGGCTCTTTTTAGGAAGTGCCGCACTATTTTTCCGTATTATCACATGAAGTGAGTTTACTGCTTTGACCTCTTGTGGGAAAGTCTTTTGTTTTCCGGTGCTCTGCTGGTGGGGTTTATCTTCTTCGCTTGACGCGTCGAGCCCCTTGTGTCCGGCGTTTAGTCGGTCGGACTGTTTAAAAACCCAACAATCTCGATGGGTGTGGTTTGCAGGCCTTCCGGGGGTACTATGGATTTGACATATCCGACCCAAAATCTTGTTTAAGTTGGACAGCTCATCGCTGTCATCCTTAAGAGGCGGTGTTTTGTTGTTTGGCCGCGAGCTTTTGAATCCGGCGTTGACTGCCGTGCTCTTTGGGCTTTTCTCTTTATTCCGGCGCTGCTCTTTTCTGCGCCATGATTTTCCGTTTCCATCTCTTATCTCAGATGTACTTGGGTTGCTGGTGCTACATCTTGCTAGCCAGCTATCCTCTCCCGCGCAGAAGCGGGTCATGAGGCTTCTTAGCGCGGACATTGTCCTCAGTTTGTCTTGGCCGAGGTGTCTGGCAAGCCATTCGTCTCGGACATTGTGTTTAAAAGCTGCTAAGGCTTCGGTGTCCGGACAGTCGACTATTTGGTTCTTTTTGGTGAGGAACCTGTTCCAGAATTTGCACGCTGACTCTCCGGGCTGTTGAGTTATATGACTTAGATCATCTGCATCCGGAGGGCGGACATAAGTCCCTTGAAAATTTGCTCTAAACGCGTCCTCGAGCTCTTCCCAACTTCCCACAGTGTTTTTTGGGAGGCTTTTAAGCCAATGACGGGCTGGCCCTTTGAGCTTGAGGGGTAGGTACTTTATGGCGTGGAGATCATCTCCTCTGGCCATGTGTATATGTAGTATATAATCTTCTATCCAGACTCCAGGGTCTGTTGTTCCATCGTAGGCCTCTATGTTTATGGGTTTAAATCCTGCTGGGAATTCGTGATCCAGCACCTCATCGGTGAAACATAGTGGGTGTGCGGCGCCCATGTACTTGGGTGTGCCACTATCTTCGGACACTTGGCGTGTCGCCTTTCTTCCTGGGGCCTTCTTCTTTGGCCCGTAAATGGACCTGGCTGGGCCATCTGTCTTTCCAGGTTCATTAGTTGGTTTATGTGCGACGCCGCTTTCAGAATTTGGCCTATCATCTGGCCGTCTATCCAACCAGGCAGCCTCTTTATTTTTTGACGGTGGGGGCTCTATGGCCTCCTCATCGAATTCTGGTAGCAGCTTGCGCTTCGGGTAGCTCTTTGATTGGTGGCCATTGCCGTATTTATCCGCGGTTTTGAGCACTTTGCTCCACCTCATTCTGAGTGTATCTTCCGCTGTTTTGAGCTTCCGCTTTTCCTTCTTCAAGCTTCTTGCAGTGCTGAAGAGTATTTTCCGAAGGTTTTTACTCTCCGGCGGCGTGTCCGGCATGAGATCGTCCGGACTGTCGTTTTCGCCGGGCCTGGACTGATTATCTGACTCGTCCTGTTCGGACGGTTGCTTATCTACGTGTTCGTCGTCCACTTGTGTGCCCTGCTGTATTGTGGGGTCCTTAGGAGCGTTGTTGTTATCGAGGCGGGGCTTAGCGCGGCGTCTGCGCCGCCGTTTTGGTTGTTTATCGGCGGGGTTATCTTCTGCCGCGGCCCGTTGGTCCTCGTTATCGCTCTCTTTTTGGGGTATCCACCATGTATATGTCATATGACGAGGTGGTCCTCCCGTGCCCTATAGGCGTTGTTTCTTGTTCGTCTCCGGCATCGTCGTCTATACCGTCGATGTCTTCGGAGTCGTAGTCTAGCATGTCGGTTAGATCGTCGACAGTGGCTACAAAGTGGGTGGTGGGTGGGCTCTGAATTTCTTCGTCGTTCGAATCCCGACCATCCTGGCCATAGTCCGGCCAGGACTCTCCCGATAACGAGAGATGCTTTAGTGAATTTAGCATGTCGCCAAAGGGCGAGTGTTGGAAGATGTCCGCGGCGGTGAATTCCATAACCGGCGCCCAATCCGAATCAATTGGTAGGGGCGTGGGAGGTTCGGAGTCCGGCAAGGAGTCCGGAACCTCGGAATCACGAGTTTCGCGTGGGACAAGATTAGCGTTCGGCTCCATCGCCGTGGAGGTTGAAGCCCCCGAGGTGGTGTCCATCCACCGCTCCTCGATTTGGGCGATCGGCTCTGGACTAAAGGCCGAAGCAGATTCATGTGCGGCCACCAAGGCACTGTTCGGCGGCAGAGCTAGATCATGCCCATCGTCATAGTGCGGCACACTTGGCTGTGGCTCGAGTCCGTCGAAGATCAAGTCTCCGCGGAAATCGGCCGTGAAGTTTAGACTTCCGAATCTGACCTGACGGCCAGGGGCGTAGCTTTCGATCTGCTCCAAACGGCCAAGTGAATTAGCCCGCAGTGCGAAGCCGCCGAACACGAAGATCTGTCCGGGGAGGAAAGTCTTATCCTAGACAGCGTTGTTGGCTGAAGATGCCATCGAGCCTATCGGTGACGACACAGAGGAACTCTCAATGAAAGCACCAATGTCGGTGTCAAAACCGGCGGATCTCGGGTAGGGGGTCCCGAACTGTGCGTCTAGGCGGATGGTAACAGGAGACGAGGGACACGATGTTTTACCCAGGTTCGGGCCCTCTCGATGGAGGTAAAACCCTACATCCTGCTTGATTAATATTGATGATATGGGTAGTACAAGAGTGGATCTACCATGAGATCAAGGAGGCTAAACCCTAAAGCTAGCCTATGGTATGATTGTTGTAATGTATGTTGTGTCCTACGGACTAAAGCCCTCCGGTTTATATAGACACCGGAGGAGGCTAGGGTTACACAGAGTCGGTTACAATGGTAGGAGATCTACATATCCGTATCGCCAAGCTTGCCTTCCACGCCAAGGAAAGTCCCATCCGGACACGGGACGGAGTCTTCAATCTTGTATCTTCGTAGTCTTGGAGTCCGGCGGACGATGATAGTCCGGCTGTCCGGACACCCCCTAGTCCAGGACTCCCTCAGTGTGCTAGGGACACATATAGAATGGAGGTAGCGAGCCTATCAAACCATAGCATACTTCGCACATGCATGACTGACTTGGGATGGTTCCAGAGGGGGCAACATTAACTTTCTCGAATTCACGACGACAACTTGCACCAAATGCACATGAACTGGAGGAAGTAGCTTCTTACATCCGAACATATGCTTCATGAGCTAGCATGAAGAAATGCTTTCAAAAGTTTCCAACACTAGCTTAATGCTCAGCAAAATCATGGAGAAGATAAAAAATGTTGCTGATGGGCTCAACAACAATTCATCCAGGTTTCCATGAAGATGGAATCCCATAATTATGTGAACAAATGATAGCATTGGTTAGACCCAAAAGATATAATGGTGTATGCTCGAGGGATCAACCATGGGTAAGACAACATTAAGAGCATCGTTGGTTCTGATTTGATTTGAGGATAGCCCATATTCAAATCAAAGTTTTGGCAAGACAATAGATCCAATAATTGACCACGAGGTTCAATCAAGGAAGATATCATCTATCTTCAACACACACACACACAAGATATCCCTTAAAATGAACTAAGTCGGACAAGCTTTCATCTTCCAACTCTCCAAGTTGTTGTTTAGCTTAACCAACCAGCTCAGGGGTATGCAACACAGATTCTTGGAGAAGGGGTGGTTACAAGCAACCAACTTGCTCACGAACTCAACACAGCAGTCATGTGACGTCCTGGTGATACTTCCAAGAGGATATTCGGAAAATCACGAACCACCGATATGTTATTAAGCTCGGGAACAATCTTGCTTTCAGGGCAAGACGATATGATCAAAGAGCAAGGGTTTGACACAATCCTGACTCATTGATCGAGGAGTGCACCCGGAAATAAGGACTAGGTAGCACGATCAATCTCAGAATGATGATTCCATAACCAACACACTAAGAATGAGATTATCGTCCATTAATCACTATGTAACATGGTTGCTAGGAATATAGATTTCACACATCATTATTCACTTGTCGGCGTTCCGGTTGCGACAACACGAAACCGAGGAATGAATAATGATGGCGAAAAGTATCACTACGTCAAGAATTCACAAGAGCCGGTGTAATTCTCATGAAAATCCTGACATAAAGACGGTAATACTTCAGGGTAGAACAGAATCAAAAGCTGGGTTGGCATTTTGATCTGCGGAGCACAACTATTTTGACCCAATCCTGGATATGGATGAGGTACTGGAGTTTGTTTCTCCTAGTCATCCTGAATAGAATGGCTTGACGGACCACAAGAATAATAAGCATCGATAACACGAATGCACGACATAAACTTGGCTATAAACTGATAGACAAGGATCGGAATGCAACTACAGAGGGACAACTCAAAGGAACATATATCTTTCTGAGTTGTGGATGCATAGGTTAGTATGTCGAACAAGTGCAACATATTTCTTTCGGATAACCCATGCGGGAAGGTAGGACTGGCAGATTCACAACATAGGATAGGAAACTCATTGAGAGCACTCTTGTTGTGATCTTTCGGTTCAAGAGAACTTCTGCCAAAATGGTTCATGGTATTTGGAAGAAGGAAATACCACGGACCTCGAGGACTATCGCAAAGGTTACTAATAACCTAAGGGAGCTAGCAATTACTATCAACATGAAGTAAGTAGGGTGAATCTCGGGCTTCAAAACCCAGGGAGTAGAATACCTACTACTAAGTGGCATCACGGGATGCTTTCGAGAATAAAGGCCAGAATCATCACACTGGGACACAAATCATGGCTAGATTACTAGATGATCCCCCTAGGACACCTAGAGTCATAATAATAATTCCAACATAAATGTCGAGGCAATAGAATACCTCAAGTCAACAATTAGTGTGATTAACCTGGCCTAAAGGAGCATCAAAACCAGAGGGAAAGGATTTGCAAGTGCATCAAATTGTTTAGAAATCTGGGATGACTCGGACAACATAACGACTGTAAATGCTCAAAAAGATTGGAGACATGCTACAAAGATGGTGGCATAGCCACTCAGAAGCACAATATCAAGGTTTCAAGATCAACAGTTAACATATGGAGGTAGTAGGAACTAAACCGAGGCTTAAGTCCAACAATTCTATAAGTCTACGGATTAGTAGCATGTGATCCTAATAGAAAGATGAGAAGCCTAGTTCTTAATCCCCGTAGAAGAGAAGGGGTTGACTCAGATCAGAAGGGCATAAGGTAAAGGAGTAAAAAGAGCCTTACGTTCAATCCCACAATCAATTCCCCAACATATAACTAAACCATTTCTAGACTCAACTTCGACCAGTTTGTCTTAGTAATCCTACAGGCAGTCAAACTCTGATACCAAAGCTGTTAGGACCCCGACTCAATGCCACATCGATCTAGCATGTAACACCTCATATCACTTTGCGGCCTCACGCACGGTATCCCCACTGGTGTCGCCTTACCTTTGCTCGGGACCGTTTGCGCCTTTTGGCACACGTATATGATAGTGTCGCTAGCATCCATATGATAGGAGCCCGGGCTGACATGGCTAGTCGTAAACCCAAAGTGGCACAAACTTACAGGGACAGGCATCCATGACCCAGCATCGAACGTGTCGGTCATCAGTGAGTGAATCCAGGTTGTAGCACTGGGCTAGCAGGACTCCGATGAACCGGGCTGTAGCGGGCTAACAGGACTCCGGTATTTATCGCGTGAAATTTCCCCGAGGGGACAGACACAAGAACGAAGAAGGACACATGCCGACCAGCCTAAGTGTTCCGGAGCAGTAGCAAGCTACCATGGCTCAGTGGAAGCACTAGGACACATTTCTCGGTAAGAGAGGCTACTAAGGATAAACAACTAGATAGTCAGATCCCACACATACCAAGCATTTCAATAACATACACACAATATGCTCGATATGTGCAAATACAACATGGCATCACAACATGACTCTACAACTCAAGTATTTTATTCAATAGGCTCCGAGGAGCGAGATATTACAAACAGGGGTCTCACGACCCAACATTCAGAGCACACAAGTCAAAGCACAAGCGGAAGCTTAACATGTCTGAGTACAGACAACTATAAATGAAAAAGGCTGAGAAGCCTGACTATCTACTAGATCCTGCCGAGGGCACAAGATCGTAGCTGAGGTAACAAGCTAAACGTCGAAGTCCACGCGGAACTACTAGTGAGACGGAAGTCTCTGCAAAAACATAAAATAGGCAAACGTGAGTACAAATGTACCTAGCAAGACTTACATCAGAACTAACTACATATGCATCATTATCAATAAAGGGGTGGTGGAGTTTGACTGCAGCAAGCCAGCTTTGGCTCGGTGGCTATCCTGAACTACGACTGCAAGTAACTCTTTTGAGGTGGCGCACGAGTCCACATATTCACCATATCAATACACCACTATGGATCCGCTCCCGTCTCCCTACGAGAACGCCATCCATAGCACTCACGCTTATCTTGCGCATTCTAGAGTATCCACTTTCACTTGTCTATGAACTGTACAGGCAACCCAGAAGTCCTTTTCCGCGGACACGACTATTTGAATAGATCATATTAACCCTGCAGGGGTGTACTTCTTCACACACGCTCTCGCCACTTACCACCATGTACACGTCGTGTATCTCGGCAACCTTCAAGCGGAAGCCTGGCGAGGGAGTCGACCACGACCTGACTAACCACAAAAGTCTCTAATCCAGGTTTATCGCCTATTCGGGTTCCATCCGCAAGGAGATCCGGCCTAGGGTGTCGCTCACGGCCCCAAACGATGTGTGCAGGGTTCCCAAGCCCACCATCCGGGTGCCACTTGGTACACCGGGCCACTGCGCCTAGTCTGTCCCAAGCCCACTTGTACCGGGTGCCACTTGGTAGACTACTAACACTACCTACAAACACCAGAAACTAGTTGCAACTCCTGGACAGAGATCATGTTGATTAATAAGTCGAGAGGGGCACTTAAGCATTCCAATGTGTGATAGTAGCTGTTCATGGATCACAAACACAGAACTCAGTTCCTGAGGACAGTTTCAATGAGACAACCCACCATGTACTCCTACATGGCCTCTCACCGCTACATTTACCAAATCGTGTTCACACACTTAGCTCACACACAGTAGGACATGTTCACACACCTCCAATTCATCCCTGATGAGTCAGACCTAACACAACTCTAAGCAATAGCAGGCATGACAAACAAGCATGAATGAGTAGGCACATCAGGGCTCAAACAACTCCTACTCATGCTAGTGGGTTTCATCTATTTACTGTGGCAATGACAGGTCATGCAGAGGATAAAGGGGTTCAACTACCGCATCAAGTAACAGTTGTATCGTTGTTGTCCTAATGCAGTAAAATAGAGCAGGAGCGAGAGGGTGGGATTGTATCGGAATGAATAAGGGGGTTTTGCTTGCCTGGCACTTCTGAAGATAGTATAGATCTTCATCGGTGTCATCGATCACATCGTCGGAACCACGTCTATCGAGAGGGGACAAACACCGGCAAACAAGGAAGAACACAATCAATGCAATGCGACAATATGATGCATGAATATGGCATGGCAATATGATGTGATTTGAGCTAATGCAACTAGCAACCAGATTAAAATGAAGTTGGTTTGAACCAAAGATTCAAATTCAACTCTATATGTGATTATTCAAATGTCATTCAAATGATTTGTCCTAAATAGTAGTCATAAGTTGTTCTAACATGCATGAAAATGGTACAGATGGATAGATTGGATTTTTCTGATAATTTTTCATATATAAATTATTTCTTTCTGAGCTACGGTTATTTTTCTATGATTTTTAGAAGTTTGGCGTATTTTCTGAAATTCCTGAAATAAAAATAAATCCAGAAAGGGTTATCTGCGTCAGTGTGACGTCGGGGTGACGTCAGCAGGCCAAAGGCGCCAGCTCAGGTCAAACCTGACGGCCGAGACCCACATGCCAGTGTCTAACTAATTAACCTGAGTTAATTAGCTCCAAACTAATACTAAACTAAACCAGTTAAGGCCCTGGTCCCACATGTCAGTATTAACAGGGCTAATTATGTTTAGTTAGCACTTAACCTAATTAGCAGGGGCACGGGCCCACCTGTCAGTGACCCTGGGGAAGTCAAACAGGGTCAAATCCCGGGTCAGTGGGGTCAAACCCACTGGCGACATGACGCCGGCGAGGCCAGCCACGGTGGCGAGCCTCGGGTTTGCGTCTCCGGCGACCAAACGGCCGGCGGAGGGCATCTACATGATGCGGACGCACGTCCGCATCGAGTGGTGGTGGCGATTGAGCCTGGGGTGGCCGGAGTTGTCGCCGGCGATGACCTCGGCGGTTGCCGGAGCTCGGGTGAGCTCAGGATCGAGGCTACGGCGGATGAGTCGGCGCGTGCGAGGCATATGTGGGCCCTACGAGATGCGGCGAGGTCAGTGGACAGGACGACGGGGCCATTGCGTGGCCGGAGCCACGTCGGCGGCGAGCTCAGGAGGCGGCGCGAGCGGGTGTGCTTGGTGCGGCGAGTACGGCGAGAGTCAGAGAGAACGAAGAGGGGAAGGATGGTTAGTGGCTCACGGCGGATGCAGGGGTGGCTTCGGCGTGCTCGGGGAAGCACCGGGGCGAGCGCAACGGCGAAGGGGATCTCCGGCGGCCGGCGACGAAGATGACGAAGATGGCGATGATGCAGGGCCTGCGGCGCCGTGTAGCTCGGTGGAGAGGACGAGGAAGATGCGGCGGAGCTTCTGGACTGCTCGAGGGGGCGAGGGAGAGGCGATGGCCGCGGCGGTGCTCGTCGGTGGCGGCGGACACGTTCGGTGAGATGGGGAATGGCGAGGGGGAGAGCGGGGGGGGGGGGGGAAGGAATGACAGGACGGATCGATCGGGACGGCACCGAGGAGGAAAACCCGCGGCGTTGCGCTGTCCCGGGGACGCAGGCAGGCAGGCAGGTGGCGTGGCAGCATGGCCGTGCGCGCGCGTCGGACACGCGCTCGGCGTCCGACTGGCGCGATGGAGATGATGACTGGCAGTTGGGCCAGTGGGCCGCACTGCTGGGCTGGGTAAGTGGTCAGGTATTCTCTCTCGCTCTCTCTTTCTAATTCTTTCTGTTTCTATTTTTCTGCAGCTTTGTGGCTTTCTTAAAAATACTAAAACAATCCCAAAAATCATGCAACCGCTCATGACCACTGTTGGAAATATATCCTACATCAAACATTTTAGTTTGGGATTATTTGAGCATTTAAAATATTTTATAGTATTTAAATGCCCAAATGCAAATACGTAATGATTTAATTCAAAAATCCAGAATGGCCTAGGAAAATGTGCACCATTTTTGGGAGAGGTTTTCACCTTTAACAAAAATCATGAACTTTTCTAAAGGGCATTTGGGTTTATTGAAGATATTTTTATTGAACCTAGTGGAATTCATTTGGTACTAGGGTTTCAACAATCCCCATTTCAACTTTCAAAGGAATTTAGACATGATGCATGGATGCAATGCCACTAGATACAAGCAAACTCTAGGGCTGTGACACCTAGTATCCACTATGTTCTGAGATTGATGTTGCTATGACTTTGCTATGCTTAATGCTTGTCACTAAGGCTCGAGTGCCATGACTTCAGATCTGAACCTATTATGTTTTCATGAATATATGTGAGTTCTTGATCCTATCTTGCAAGTCTATAGTCACCTATTATGTGTTATGATCCGACAACCCCGAAGTGACAATAATCGGGATACTTCTCAGTGATGACCGTAGTTTGAGGAGTTCATGTATTCACTATGTGTTAATGCTTCGGTCCGGTACTCTATTAAAAGGAGGCCTTAATATCCCTTAGTTTCCACTAGGACCCCGCTGCCACGGGAGGGTAGGACAAAAGATGTCATGTAAGTTCTTTTTAATAAGCACGTATGACTATATTCGGAATACATGCCTACATTACATTGATGAATTGGAGCTAGTTCTGTGTCACCCTATGTTATAACTATTACATGAGGAATTGCATCCGACATAATTATCCATCACTGATCCAATGCCTACAAGCTTTTCACATATTGTGCTTCGCTTATTTACTTTACCGTTACTACTGTTACAATCACTACAACAAGCGTGTGCACCTGCGCATTTGCGCGGCTAGAATTTGATAAATCTTTAGAGTAAATTGTATGACTATTAATATTTAATTTAGAGATTCGGACATTTAATGTGGGAAATATTGTATTGTTATGTATTTGAGCTAGTGCTTATTCATTTTTTTTAGCTTCATACAATCATATGTATTTTGATTTTCTCAATGTATTATTTCAGTTTGCCGTGCTATTTTTTCCTTAAATTTGTTGTACCCATGCATTCACATGGCTAGATTTAGATATATCTTGTATTTAGAATGAATGCAATGTATTTTGATATTTAATATTAGAGATTTGGACATTTAATGTTGGGAATTTTATATTATTGTGAATTGAGCAACTCGGCGCTCATATTTGTAGCTTCATATGGTCATATACTTTTTGATTTTTTATCGATCTACTAAATTTTTTTAGTTGTGGTACTATTTTATCTTAATTTTCTTTGCAAAATTATATGCCAGATAGACCCGCTATTGTATAAGAGAAAGATTTAAAAAGCCTCAACTTTTACTCAGTCATTCCTCACATGTAGAACGATGCAGTTGTGCAGCCCATTATTAAGCCTAGTTAGGCCTAGACCTAGACGACGTGATGGAGGCCCATTTTGATCACCTAGAAAAGTAGTACTACTACTCATATCTCCAAGTAGAACAACCGTACAGGCCTTCATCTAGACATCTACGTTCCCCTCAAAAGAAAATCTACGTTCCCCTCAAAAAAAAATCTAGACATCTACGTATAAGAAAAAAAGCACTCCTCTCATCTCAGTCGATCCCCACCACTGCCAGGATCCTTATCCATCCGCATGCGCCACATCTTTCGATTAGCGGCCAGCGGATGAAGATGTCGCCGCTCGCCATCATCAGACTAATTCCCAAGCTATCCCGGTCGTACTCGTAGATTCATTTCTTCTGATTTCACTTCGTCGATCTATTGGCTCAGTTGGCCGTGCGCATGGAGTGCGTAGACACGCTCGTCGCGTCCTCTGTGGTGTGAATCCTCGACCACCCCATGGAGGAGGCTGTGAGTGAACTGATGGAGTCACGGGCTGATGGTGGACTGTTGGATGTGAGGTGCGGGACAGAGTTTGGGCTTGTTGCTGTTCGTATGGGGGCACTGAAGGCAGATGAGTGTAAGTAGATCGTGGGATTGATAAATAGCAGCAAGGTGTGAGCGGCTTCTGCGGACGACCATGAGATCGTGGCCTCTTATTGTTGGTGCTGTCAGATTTCTACCAAATGTAAGTGCCGATTGAAGATATGCATCCTTTCTAGCAAAAAATATCTCTTCTAGTTTATCCATAGCAGTGTTGCACTCCGTAGTATTTTGCATTTGCTGTTAGCAAGAAATATTTTATTCATGATGCCTTTTCTTTAAAAATAAGGCTTCATGATTTTTTTTAATGAAAAGGCCTTATGAGATTGATGTTTTTTATTACCAAGAACAATAAACTGACAGAAGTGCATGTATGACTATATTTTTCTAATTTATACAATACAGACTGCTATGGATAGGCTTGTAACATTCTCAATTTTTTTAAGTAACCTTATGGCAAAATTAATTTGATGGATTATTCTGCATTAGTTTGGTAATCAGATTACCTTGTCAGATAATATGTCAACTTGGATGGTATTTTATCAATTCGCAAATAGGGTTGTTGAGCAGGATTTTGCATGTTGAGTTTTCTCAAATAACTTCTAGCCACCTGATCAAGTAGTCGTGAAATAATCTTAATGCGATTACTTAGTGGATTTATTTTTTCCGTAAGTCTAAAAGTGGTAACACTATTTTTGGTCAGAATGGGGCACTACCAAAGCTAGTGGTATGTGTGGAACACCAGAGAGGCCGTTGATTTGCTTATATATGGTTCTGCTATTCAGCAAGGTAAATTTTCAAGAAACCTTCCTTGTTCCCCAAAGGCACTTCCTGTACTTCAGCTTCATCTTCAAGACTTGTATTTTTGGCTTTTACTTTTAAAAAAATTCTTGTTTCAGCAGACACCCTTTTCTTTTCGCTCTGCCAAACTCGTCTAAGTGCATTCATCCTATGAGTCATCTGATATTACAACAGATCCCAGTCTCATTTTGTCATTGTGGAGCTCACGTGATGATGATTATATTTTGTCTTGATGCTCATCTTTGTTTATTGTAGTCCCATTACTGTCATGTTGTTCCTCTTTCATAGGGACTGATTTGCATGGCAATTTGCAAGGTGAGACTATTATTTTGTGACCACAAAAGAAATATTTTTTTAAAAAAATTTGACACATTTCTAGAATCTGTAAATATGCATGGGGAAAAAATCAATCACCTTTTTATTGGCCATGTTTTGCTTCTTCGTTAACACGGTGTCTACTTCATCATCCATCAATTCATGTGCAATATATGTAAGGTGTATTAGTTTAGGAAAAGAATTAAATGCGCCTTTACCTCCTCTACTTTGTCATTCAAGTAGAGCATCTCAATCCCAACATTAGGCACAAATGTTCTTTTTATTGCATAGTTTTGCGTGCCAAAGGTGAGAAAAATTGTTATGCAATACTGAATTAAACGTGAATCACTATTCATGAGTCAAAAATATTAGATGGTAGTGTTTCATACTTCATCTGTTTCAGGTATATCCAGATCTGCATATATTCTTGTGGCATTATTGGACTTTAGCCGCAAACCTATTTAATCAAGAATGTATCCCTCTATGTAAGATTATTGACTTATCATTGAATTTACGCGCCATTCTTGAGGTCACAATAAGGACAGTTTGGTTGCCAAAGGAGGTTTAGTTCAATTTGAGACATGCATATGCATATACACAGACTCTGGTAGTAGAATTTCAATCTTGCGGATATATGAAGGATGTGGGTCTTTTTTGTTATTCTTGTTTCCACAGTCTTCGTTTGTGTTAGTAAAACAATGACACATGCAAACTTGTAGATTAGTAATATATAAATTAGAACGACTGTTTATTTCAAAGTCGTAATTACAACTATAAACATACCTGAGCATTGTATATTTTTTTCTTCCCATTCTTGTAGTGTGCCCTTGGTAGCAAACTCGAAATAATAATCTGAAAAAAACTTCTGGAGATCTTTTTTCTCCTTTACCTTTGTATATATTCAAAAAATATTTGAATTTCACCGCTCACTGGTCGATACTTTGTGGATTCCGTGACCTTAAAGTTGTCGAATGCGTAAATTGTAATTTTTTTTCAGATATACTTAGTAACCATTGTTTAAATTGTTTGACCAATTTGAAATTAATAATATAAAGAACAGACATGCTCATCCATCAATATAATATCAGGACTAATAAGCTTAGACTAATTAGCTCATCTGTTGTAGGATTGACTAAATCCCACATCTCGTTACTTTTAGTAGAATGTTCCAGTTTCGTATCTTATCATTATGGTGTTGAACTTATTGTACGTCGTAGTATCAATTGATAGAGTACCTATGAAGATTTGTAAATAACAATTACCAAACTTGATGATTCAGGTCAGAAGTGCTTACGCGTGATTTCATCGGATGTCGAACGAAGCAATTGGGCATCGCTTCATGATTCGTGAAGCGTCGAGCGTGCTTGGGCATGACTTCGCCATACGTTGAGTGAAGCAATCAACTTTAATCTCCATGGCACGTCCTGAGTCATGCATTAGGTCATGGGACTTCGATTTTCTTGTGGGGTCTTCAAGTCATGGTTTGGCTGACTTCTATTTCTTTTCTGTGTGCTTATGCGGCAGGTTGGACCTCTTTATGTAGGTTGCGCTGGCTGTTTGGACGTGGCCGAAACCATGTGGAAGTCTGATCATATGCTTCTCTTATTTGCACGTATCCCGTCCTTGTTTGGAATTGTCAGCCCAGTTCTTTTAGGGGATGGATACTGTAAGTTTAATCGTAGCATGTTGGGCTCGTATATGTGGTTGTCCCTGGCCGATTGATGAAAAGATAGCTACTCCACCTCGTGCCCGTTTCTGTTTTTGATGGATTCCAGTTGGAACCTCTATGTACACTGCTTCTCTATTATTTTTCCCCAGATGAAAGAGAAAAACGTGAAGGATCTTTTTCAGATCTTGTATATTGTCATCATGACCTCAGCACGTGCAATGTAATCCGGCATGTCATCCTTTTCTACCTTGTATGCTGCCCATCAACCGTACGTGATATGCCCCCCCCCCCCCCCCCTTAAAAAATCTGTACGTGATGTGGACAGGCCAATGCGGACGTGTTGGCACTTTTTTTCTCTGAATCTTGTACGTGTTGGCTTAACATACATAACTTTTGTGTGTAACGTAATATCGTTAAATCTCGACCGTAAATATTATTGATTAACGATGTACATTATTTTAGCTTATGTGGAAGAAGTGGTGTCTTATTTGTCTCTTGTCTTAATAATATAATAGATAGATACCGTTATCTTTACTTTTGCTACTGTTACCATTACTATCATACTACTTTGCTACTAAATACCTTGCTACAAATAATTAGTTATCAAGGTGTGGTTGAATTGACAACTCAACTGCTAATACTTAAGAATATTCTTTGGCTCCCCTTGTATCGAATCAATAAATTTGGGTTGAATACTCTACCCTCAAAAGCTGTTGCGATCCCCTACACTTGTGGGTTATCACATACCGATGACAAAGGGAACAACGTATGTTGTTATGCGGTTTGACCGATAAAGATCTTCGTAGAATATGTAGGAGCCAATATGAGCATTGAGGTTCCGCTATTGGTTATTGACCGGAAACGTGTCTCGGTCATGTCTACATAGTTCTCGAACCCGTAGGGTCCGCACGCTTAAAGTTAGATGACGGTTATATTATGAGTTTATGTGTTTTGATGTACCGAAGATAGTTCGGAGTCTCGGATGTGATCACGGACATGACGAGGAGTCTCAAATGATCGAGACATGAAGATTGATATATTGGACGACTATATTCAGACACTGGAATGGTTCCTCGGGTTATCGGATGTATACCAGAGTACCGGGGGGTTACCGGAAACCCCCGGGGGGTTAATGGGCCTCATGGGCCCTAAGTGGAGAAGAGAAGGGGCAACCAGGGCTAGCCGCGCGCCCCCTCCCCCTCTAGTCCGAATAGGACATGGAGGGGGGGTGAGGGAGTCCTGGATAAGGGGGTATCCAGACAGCCGGACTATATACTTTGGCAAGACTGTTGGACTATGAAGATACAAGATTGAAGACTTCGTCCCGTGTCCGGATGAGACTCTCCTTTGCGTGGAAGGCAAGCTTGGCGATCCGGATGATAGATCTCCTTCTCTGTAACCGACTCTGTGTAACCCTAGCCTCCTCCGGTGTCTATATAAACCGGAGGGTTTAGTCCGTAGCACAATCATAATCATAATCATAGGCTAGCTTCTAGGGTTTAGCCTATACGATCTCGTGGTAGATCAACTCTTGTAATACTCATATCATCAAGATCAATCAAGCAGGAAGTAGGGTATTACCTCCATCGAGAGCCCGAACCTGGGTAAACATCGTGTCCCCAGTCTCCTGTTACCATTAGCCTTAGACGCACAGTTCGGGACCCCCTACCTGAGATCCGCCGGTTTTGACACCAACATTGGTGCTTTCATTGAGAGTTCCTCTGTGTCGTCGCTGTAAGGCTCAATGGCTCCCCCAACCTTCAAGGACGCTGTCCTGGGTGAGATTTTTCTCCCCAGACAGATCTTCGTGTTTGGCGGCTTCGCACTACGGGCCAACTCGCTTGGTCATCTGGAGCAGATCGACAACTACACCACTGGCCATCAGGTCAGGTTTGGAAACCTAAACTACACCGGCGATGCCCGCGGAGACTTAATCTTCGACATATTCGGACCCACGTCAGAAGCGCTGAATGATTGCGACATGCATGACTTAGATCTGCCGTCGGACAGTATTCGGAATAGCGCGCCTGCTACGGCTCCAGACTTTGATCCAGAGTAGATCGTGCCTTCCGAGGACGGATGGATGGACCCCGCCCCAGAGGCCGCACATTCATTGGCGTTGGAGCTGAACACAGACTTCGCTCCTAAGGAAATATGTATCTCCGGACCCCCCGGACTTGTCTCTGGCCGTAGGTTCCGGACCGCGTGCATCCGTGCCCACCGAATCTAATTGGGCTCTGGTCATGGAGTTCACCGCTGCAGATATCTTTCGGCACTCGCCCTTTGGAGACGTGCTGAATTCATTAAGGTCTCTATCTCTGTTAGGAGATTCCTGGCCGAACTATGTCCGGCTCGAGTGGGAAGCTAGAGACGAAGAAATTCGTTACCCACCCACCACCCACTTAATAGCCACGGTCGATGATTTGACCGACGTGCTTAACTTCGACTCTGAAGACATCAACGTTATAGACGACGATGCTGGAGAAGAACAAGAACCACCGCCCACAGGGCGCTAGACAACCACCTCTTCATATGATATATATATATGGTGGACACCCCCAAAGAACACAATGGCGATGAGGCAACAAAAGACAACCCCTCAGGGAGGAAATCAAAGCATGGGCGTCATCGGCGCAGCTCCAAGCCCCGCCACAGCAGTTCCGGCACAGGAGAAGAAAACAATCCAGATGGTGCCAAAGAGGAATACAATCCTGATCAGCCTACCTTTGAACAAGCCGAACAGGAGCATGGGCAGGTCAGCCCAGAGGAACAGGCGACAGACGGATACTTGGAGGATGACAATTATATGTCTCTTTCCGAAGACGAGGTGAGCCTAGGAGACGACGAGTTCAGCGTGCCTAAGGATCCCGCAAAGTGGGAGCGCTTCGAGCGCCGGCTTATAGCCACCGCAAGAAGCCTGAAGAAGAAGCAACAGCAGCTACAAGCAGATCAGGATATGCTAACAGACAAACGGACTAAGGCCCGGGCAGCCGAGGAATATGGACTCGACCGCCGAACAAAATATTACCTAAAGCGCAGGCTAATACCTCAATTCGAGGAAGAGGCACTAAAGCCCGAACGCCAGCCTAAACCCCGCTGCCAACACACTACGGCCAGGGGCTACGCGCAAGACAAGCAAAGCATACTAAACAACAACATAGCAAGCACCCTGGGAACATTAGCATCCAGGAACAGCGTCCGCAAACCTTGGCGCAACAAATATAAGCATCCCAAGCATGGTTGTCAGAATCGCAATTCTGTTATACGATTCTATGACTTTACGATCCAAACTAACCCCTATGATTCTATGATTTTAGTTCTTAGAATCTACGTTTCTACGATCCTTATAGTGAAGATTCTAGGATTTGCGATCCTACCACCAAAGCTCCGATCCGATTCAAAATCACGATTCTGACAACCTTGGTCCCAAGACAAAGGGCGACGCCCAGGACACGACAGTCACCACAGGAGCCCGTAGCCCTCAGCCCGTTCCGCGGGAGAAGACATTTCGAAATAATAATTTGGGCCCCTCCATCCTGAACTGCATACTTGATCGCCCATGTCAAATTCATGGTACCCCAGGAACGGCAGCCAATCATACCAATAGAGAATGCTGGGTCTTTAAACAGATCGGCAGGCCGACGCCGGAAATAGTAAGAATGGGTCCCAGGGCAAGAAGCCCAGTTCATCAAACAACACAGGGCAAAAGAAATTTCTTCCGCCAACCAAAACCGTGAACATGACAAGCACCACCCACCTGGGAGCGGACATACACTCTTCGGGACGTCAACTCAAAGCAAGTTGCCCTGCCATATAAAAATATGACCGATCATCTTCGATCGATTAGACTGCCGGGCCAATATCAACCAGCGGTATTCCTCCATTGGCGGAGTCAACAGTCCAAACTTGCCGCCCCAGGACACAGTGCGCCGGATAGGCATTGATCACTTGAGGATCAAACCCACGAATAACATCATCTCAAGGTATCATACCAGGTGTGAAGGCCAATTGTATAGGCCCCATCACCCCAAAGATGATCCCCGAATCACCAAAAAGTCACTATACCGAAGAGTTAGTCTTCTACATTATCCCTCTAGGCAGTAGCTGGTATGCACCGCCAGCGCGAACAGCGATTCAACGCGGTGTCACGCCCTGCTTATGGCAATCCTAAAATACTAGGCCCACGCGACATAGTCACAATTGCGGGCAAGACCGAGCTCCACCTCGGCGCCGAAGAATATTCGACCACTCTAGTAACAGAAGCAGCGAGTCGCAGCTTTTTCAATCGAACCTTGATTCGACTGCCAAACTCCTAGACACCGATAAAGGAGTCCAAACTACTTCACGATATCTCAGCCTGATCAGGGCTCAGACAGACCCTCCTGCATAAGCTGGATGGGCCACATCCCACGGCTCAGCCGTTGCGCAGCACACACACGCCTTTAGCATTTTTCGCAGGTTGGCCTTTGCGCATAACCGGACCGGCGACATGGAATCATCTCGGATGCACAAAGGGGGAATCTTCACCCCCCGGATACAATTTGGATACTACTTCGGATCCGTGCACAGCTCCCTACCGCTCGGTCCCAACAGGTTCTGCCGTCATGCCTCTCTTTTATAACATGCACCATACTCATACGCATAGTCATATTACTCGAATACAATATGTAGAGTCATTTTACGCTTATCTGCTATCATTTCTCATTGACATTTTGTCATAACGGCATCCGAACATCATGTTATGCCTTAAAACGCTAGGGGCTTCATTGCGCCCGCACTATGGCAACAGAGTCCTACCACCTTCTCGGTCGTTCGGCACCCCAAACTTATAGCATTATATGCATCAGCTCCGAATCATGTCTTGGGTCATTAGTTGGGTTTGCCCGGCTCCCATGTTTTGGTACCTTACATTCCGCAATATCGGCTAAGGTAGCGCTGGGAGAACTACTGCGATTGTGTCCCGGTTCTTTCGGACGAGAACCTCAGTAGAGAAAGCCAAAAACTGACTGTCATGATAAGGCGAGAGCTGGTCAGCTGTTCGAGAGGTTGTTAAATCTTTAAGTATTTATTCCACATAATCCCATAATAAAATGCAGAGTGCGAAGGATCGGTCTACCGATCAGGCACTATTAGAGCCCCTCGTGCGGTCTTCCGAACACCAGGGGTTGTGCCTCCCATACTCGAATTCCTATGGCTAAGTGAGAGTAATAAAGCCCTATAGTCCGATTGCCTGTTCGTTGTGCTGAACACCTCCTTTATGGACCCAAGAATGGGGTAAAAGTGTTCAGGTGTATCCCGAACACCCCCGTACTTCCTATGTGGGGGCAGAAGCCGACGACTGTCCAACTCTCAAGACTAATATATAAAATGGCTGCGCAGGAATGAAATTTTCATATAACAGGCAAATACATAAAAGTGACTTTGTTCCGCCTTACAAAGGATAGCATGATTGCCTTTAGGGAAAAATAATGTCTTTCGCACATTGCTCCGCCACAAGGCGGGCCCGTTTCAGGACACCATCATAATATAATTCGGGCTTGCGGTGCTCCTTCCCCTCCGGCAGCCCCTCGTTCATCAGCTTCTCAGCATCCAGCTTCCCCCAGTGCACTTCCGCATGGGCAAATGCCATTCACGCACCTTCTATACAGACCGACCGCTTAATGACGTCAAGCCGACGGAAAGAACTCACAATTCGCCTCACGAGCCCAAAGAAACTGCTCGGAATGGGCTCGGCGGGCCACAGCTGGATAACCAAATCCTTCATGGCTAGTTCGGCCGCCTGGTGCAGTTCGACCAGCTGCTTCAGCTGGTCGACAAACGGCACCGGATAATTCGGCGCCAAATACTGCGACCAGAAGAGCTTCTCCGCAGTCTTCTTCTCCTCAGCTTGATAGAATTGGGCAACATCAGATATGCTGCGTGGCAGATCCGCAAACACCCCTGGAGAAATCAGAATTCAATGGGTCACCCTGAATTTTTCCTACTACCGTGTATAAATCACTTTGAATAAGAAAAAGCCTTACCAGCCGCAATCTTTCGCGCCTCCTGAATATCCTTCAGAGCAGCCTGGGCTTCCTCCCGAGCATCATTTGCGGCTTGGAGAGCTTGGACGAGTTCGGATTCTTTTAATGATAGACTCTGCTCCAAAGTCTCGCTTTTTCTTCACGGTCTCCTGAAGCTCCCGTTCAGCTTCAATGACCCTGGCCTCGTGCTTCTCGCGGAGAGCCTGCTCCGCGGCTGCCTTCTTTTCGGCTAGGGCAACAACCTTCTTGAGCGCCTCAATTTCGGCATTCTCCCCTAGAGTGCCCGATATAAATGCTTTAATTAGACACAACTACTTACTTGTGCTAAAACTTACTAAAGTTTCAACATACCTTGTTTATCCTCCAACTGCTTCATTACTCAGCCGAGTTCCTCTTTGGCCCGCTCCAGACTTCGCTTAAGTCCGGACACAACCGTTGTTGGAGATATGCCCTAGAGGCAATCATGTATGATGATATTTCCTATGTGTTTATGAATAAAGATAGTCCTTGGACATTATCAATGATGTGTATCAGCAATACATGACTTGTTTGTGGGACTATGCATTGTATGATGCCTGTCCTAAAAGGTCCCTAGTCGAAAGGGCTGTGTGGACGCGCAGTTGACTAGACTAGCATATGACACGGTCGATGGCTTGGTCTCACTAGCCATGGAGCATCGGATGCTGACTGGATAATATGGACTTGGAAAGGTCTGGTCGGATTTGATGTAGTCGGATCCGAGTCGAGATAAGGTCCGAGTTGGACAGACCCAACTATGAGACGCAGCGATATGTCATCTATGAGTCTCCAGTACAACATACGTTCTATGTCCTAAGACCTGAGCTGACGCATGTACTCGGGATGGTGACAGACTTGCTTTGGGCTGACCAAACGCTACTCCGTGACTGGGTAGTTACAAAGGTAGGTTTCGGGTTTGTCCAGTCCCATGCTGCGAGACATGGTCGAGCAAGATGGGATTTGCCCCTCCGATTAGGAGAGATATACTCTGGGCCCCTCGTGTGATCCGACCAGGATAAGCATGGCTATGCGACAAGGATTATGATATAATCCAGATAGTGGTCAGCATCACTTGAACAAGAAAGAGGTCGGGCTAGCACAAAGATGAACATCTCGCCTTGAGCCCGCCAACATATATCGTGTGGCAAAGGGAACAGAAGTGTGACATGTTGTACAGGTTCGCCTAACCAGCTTCATAGTCTGCTTGGTGTTCGGCATGCCTTGCTAGAGGCCGCTACCAACCGTGCAGTTCGGAGGTGATCCAAACTGCGACCAAGTCGACTTGAACCTAAGGGGTCGCGCGTTTAAGGGAAGGAACCTATGAGGTCGGACCCGAGGACACTGGTTGGATGTATCTGAACTGTATTCGGATTGTGGCCGAATAGACTTGTGGGCTTTAGGGTCCGTGCGAGGCCCAAGTGTTGAGCCCGCGACGGACGCCTATACAAAGTGGAGGTGCGGCACACTCATGCAATTTTGATCGCTTCGGTGCTGTCACTAGGGTTTGCATGTGTTGCGAATAGCCACCTCCACTCGCCACCGACTGTGTGATCGGACCTAGCAGTCTGTCGCACGGTGTTCCTCCTGCACGCGCAGATACCGTTAGAGGCAGTGCACTTGCGCCGCTCCGGCGAACTTGTACGTGGGATCGGACGACCGGCTATTCGAGGGAGATCGGACAAGGAGGAGACAATCCACGCGGACGCGCTGCCCCAACTCTTCTTCCGCTGCACGACACTGTGTGTCTAGTGGTAACAAACTGTGATCCATCTCCCGTAGCATGTTCTTCGTTGTTCTGCGCATAGGAAATTTTAATTTGCAGTCGACGCACCCTACCGTAGATCATGGTATCAGAGCCTCTGCTATAGGATTTGGATTCAGATTGTATGCATATTAGATATGTGGAGGCGGCAGATCAGATCTGTTGTTGTTCATAAGTTCGGCTGTGTGCACGGTTGATGAGATCAACTGCACATGGGGATTGATGTGGCTATGTTTTCTGTTGATCGGAGTCGATGAGGTCGTGACACAACCTACCCCTACTGGTTAGTATCCGCCATCGGGGACCGCCATGTGCGTAGCACCGTGTATTTCGTACCCGACACACAAACCGGTAGAATGCGATTCTATGCATAACTTTGTTTTGCAGGTTTGATGTGAATAGTGTGGCTCATGTGTATGTGATGCATGTGTGTAATTTATACATGGCCTGCGTCTCATGTTTGTCAGCCGACAGGAGCCAAAGTGCTGTCATTATAATGTATAACGACCTGTGTGTCGACTTGTGACTCTATGTAAATTCATTACTAGTTGTAGTAGTTGGATAATAGAGATCAGGTTTGTGGCTTGGCCTCCCGGCGTGACAAACAAGATGGAGTTCCTAGATGGTCATCGGAGTTGGAGCTGACCTGGAAGAACATCCATGAAGGAGCCATACTATTTCACAATATATGTTTATATGTCATTGTTATGCTTCTTTGATTCTATGCATGTTAGAATGGTAGAATGGTCCTCATGAATATCAAGCGAATTGCCATCCCCGATGTTGCACCTTCGCACGTCAAGTACATAGTAGTGGGCTCATAAAATTGAGGTACTGCTGGTGTCCTTGAACTGAAGGGATCGTGGGAACACGGACATGCATGCATCAGGTTAACTGACAAGGCTATCAAAACGGTTTTGGGCCTTGTGGCAAAAAAGGTTGGGAGCCGGGTATGAGATACCTTCCCGACCGGGCAGGAGTCGTATAGAGACCGATTAGCAAGGAGTGCTTACCGATAGGTATGTTGGCTAGCAGTTGATGCTAAGCTCACTAGTCGCATGCGCTAGCGGATCCTGAATCACTGAGAGTTTGCGGAGGGATGCTGACTTCAGTGGGAGTATTTCTGTTTAGGCTAGAATTACTCTACATAAAACATTGCTTAGTGATTGCATATTTCTTTTGTACATCAATGGCACCACCTGTCAACCAATTTTGCATTGAAATCAATTCTAGAAAAGGATAAACTAAATGGAACAAACTTTACCACCTGGTATAGAAATCTGAGAATTGTTCTCAAGCACGATAAAGAGGAACATGTTCTAGAGGATCCACTTCCAGAGGAACCTGCCGATAATGCTAATGCCACAACTAAGAATGCCTACCAGAAACTCGTTGATGAATCAACAGAGATCAGCTGTCTGATGCTGGCTTGTATGGAGCCCGATTTGCAACAGCATTTCGAAAATGTTGAGGCTTACAATATGATTGAGAGTCTTAAGAGCATGTTTCAGACACAGGCTAGGACCGAAAGGTTCAACGTCTCGCGATCCTTGATGGATTGCAAGCTGAAGGAAGGTGATCCACTGAGCCCACATGTGATCAAGATGATCGGATATGTGAAAGCTTTGGATCGGTTGGGCTTCCTGCTCTTGGATGAGCTTGCTACTGATGCTCTTCTGGGTTCTCTTCCGCCCAACTATGGGACGTTCATCTCGAACTATCATATGCATGGCATGGATAAGAAGCTCACTGAATTGCATGGGATGCTCAAAGTGGCAGAGCAGGATATTAAGAAAGGCACGCATCAAATGTTGATGGTGCAGAAATCGGCTAAGTTCAAGAAGAGTTGGTCCGAGAAAAAGATTAAGGCAAAGGGCACGGAGACGGTAACCTCCGCCGCTGTGCCGAAGTCTGGACCGGACACTAAGACCGTTTGCTTTCACTGCAAGGAGACCAGTCACTGGAAGAGGAACTGTGGCAAGTGGCTTGCAGAGCATGGCAAGAAGGCTGGAAATGCTTCTTCAGGCAAGGTACACTAGTTGCATATGTTATAGACATTTACCTTGCTGACATACCTAGTAGCTCTTGGGTATTTGATACTGGATCGGTTGTTCATATTTGCAACTCGATGCAGGGGCTGGTAAGAACTAGGCGTGTGGCACAAGGGGAGATTGACATCAGGGACGACAACAAAGCAAGAGTTGCTGCGTTGGAGGTCGGCACGATGCAGCTCCAGCTTCCTTCCGGATTCATTATGGAATTGAATAATTGTTATTACATTCCCACACTTAGTCGGAACATTATTTCTTCCTCGTGTTTGATGAGTCAAGGTTATGAATTCAATTTAAAGGACAATGGTTGTTCGATATTTTTGAATGGAATGTTCCACGGCTATGCACCCATTGTTGATGGGCTATTTATATTGAATCTAGAACAGGAACCGGTCTATAACATGAATGTCAAGAGGCATAAGCCTAATGAAATAAATCTGACATACTTCCGGCATTGCCGGCTTGGACACATTAGTCTGAAACGCATGAAGAAGCTTCATGATGATGGGCTCCTAACTTCGTCCGACTTCGGGTCGTTTGAGACATGTGAATCATGCTTGCTCGGCAAGATGACTAAGTCTCCTTTCACAAAGAGTTGCGAGAGGGCGTCCGAGCTGTTGGAACTTATACATAGTGATGTGTGTGGTCCAATGAGCACAACTGCCAGAGGTGGCTATCAGTACTTTGTGACTTTTACCAAGGACTTGAGTAGATATGGATATATCTATTTGATGAGGCACAAGTCGGAAACTTTTGAAAAGTTCAAAGAGTTTCAGAACGAGGTTGAGAATCAGCTCGGCAAGACTATAAAGCTTCTGCAATCTGATCATGGAGGTGAGTACATGAGCTAGGAGTTTGATGATCATCTGAAAAGTCGAGGTATAGTACCTCAGCTCACACTCCGGGTAAGCCATAGAGAAACGACATGTCGGAATGGAGGAATAGGACCTTGTTGGACATGGTCCGGTCTATGATGAGCAAATCGGATTTACCCTTGTCATTTTGGGGATACGCTCTAGAAACTGCAGCTTTCACACTTAATAGGGTACCATCAAAATCCGTAGACAAGACACCACATGAGATGTGGACTGGGAAGAGTCCCAGTTTGTCTTTTCTAAAGATTTGGGGTTGTGAAGCATTTGTCAAGCGACTTATGTCAGACAAGCTTACACCTAAATCGGATAAATGCATATTCGTGGGATATCCGAGGGAAACCTTGGGATATAGCTTCTACAACCGGGAAGAGAACAAAGTGTTTGTTGCTCGGAACAGGGTTTTCCTTGAGAAATAGTTTCTTGGTCGGGAGGCCAGTGGGAGGACGGTTCGACTCGAAGAAATTCAAGGACCACTCGGGGACGGCTCGGCTGGTGATGAGATCATACCGGAGTCAGTCAAGGAACCTGTAGTGGAAGCGGCACCGGAACCACAGAGGTCGGAAAGATTGCGCAGAGTGCATGATGTATTGTTGCTAGAAAGCAACGAGCCAGCCACGTATGCGGAAGCGATGGTGAGCCCAGATTCCGAGGCATGGCTGGAAGCCATGAGAAACGAGTTAAAGTCCACGGATGAGAATCAAGTCTGGGACTTGGTTGATCCGCCACCTGGCATAACTGCCATTGGTTGCAAATGGGTCTTTAAGAAGAAAACCGATGTGGATGGAAATGTTCAGATCCACAAAAGCTCGGCTTGTCGCTAAAGTTATGGACAAGTTCATGGAATTGACTACGACGAGACTTACTCGCCGGTAGCGATGCTAAAGTTGGTGAGGATCATACTAGCTATAGCTGCATATTTCGATTACAAGCAGGAAAAAGAATCATGGGAAAAAGGGCAAGTTAAAATATGGCTGCAGTACAAATCACCAAGTTGAACCAGAATGAAGATGAGGATGATTTACTCAAAATTTTCAAAGAACATAAATGGGTTTTTGCATAAAGTTCAATATTATACTCCTACTGACATCCCATAATTTTGGTGGAAGTTTTAAAGGAATGTTCAAATAGGTTGTAGTGCAAAAGTGAATTTTGACCAGATTTTGAAAAGGGTAAGCTAAAAATCTCCAAATGACCAAAGGATATTTTTGCATAAAAGTGATTTAGGGACATCATATGTCATCCCCAAATTTTGGTGGGATTTTTAAATAAATTCATCAAAGGGTTGCAGTGCAAATGAAACCCTAAAACTTATGAAAAACCATTTTAGAGAAATAAAGCTCAGGGAAAAATAATTATATAAATAATCCCACTGATAAAAGAATTATTTTATTTGAGAGGGTAAATAATGATTGAAAGTTTTTACTTGGGGTGAAAACTCACAACTTAGAAGAAAGAGAGGCTCTGAGTTCAAGAATAAATCCAGGAAAATGAAAATTTAATTTCCTGGCAAAATTTTAATAAACAAAACATAGTTAAATTTTTGGGGTGTTACACGGTGGCCGCGGTGGCGGAGAACGGCGACAACGAACCCGTTCGGGTGGCTGAGAGGGAGAGGTTCAGGGGAGGGGATGAGCACGGGGGAGAGCGGGAGGCGGTCCGGGGGGTTCTGCGGGGTGGCGTGGCGTCCTCCAGGGCAAGGGGGAGCAACTGCATGGCTAGCAGGAGGTGGAGCTCGGGCGCGCGTGCTGTCGACACGCCTCTGCCTACTGGCAGAGGTTGAAGACAACCGCTTCAGGCCAGTGGGATGGGCCGCCAGTGGGCCTGCCAGCTGCAGTGCTGGGCCGAACAGGTAAGTTAGCCAGGTATTTCTCTCTCTCTCTCTCTCTCTTTTATTTCATGTTTTCTATTTTTCTGCAACTTTGTGACTTTATTAAAAATACTAGATCAAACCCAAAAATCGTGAAACTGATCAATGCCACTGTTTGGAATATAACCAACAGCAAACATTTTAGTTTATGATTATTTGAGCATTTAAACTATTTGTTAGCATTTAAATGCCCAAATGCAAATACTTTATGATTTAATTCAAAAATCCAGGAATAACCTAGAAATATGTTCATCATTTTTGGCAGAGGTTTTCACCTTTATCAGAAATCATGAACATTTTCAAAGGCATTCTGGGTTTATTGAAAATGATTTTATTTGAACCTATTTGAATTCATTTGGTGCTAGGGTTTAAACAATCCCCATTTCAAGTTCCTTTAAAAATAAACATGATGCATGGATGCCTATGCAGAGTTAGACAAGGACTAAGCTAGGGCTGTGACAACTCACCCCCAACAAACAAGAATCTCATCCCGAGATTCAAGCGTAGGGTAAGATGGAAGGGAGAACGCGAACTAACACAATCTTCACGATCCGGATTGCACTTTATAAGAACGTTGATTCTATCACCATCTTTGTCTCGTCATCTTTCTCTGAGAACTCCAACTAACATGACATGGAGAGGAAAGGAAAACTCTAGAAGAATCGATCTTATCAAAGATCGAACAACTCAGGATCAACTCAGGGAGCGAGATGTTGAAACAACTCTCATTCTGAGACATGAAGCATTCATCCAAAGAGGTGGAGTGGAACAGATGTTGAAGGTTCACTAGGTAGACAACAATTCCACTCTTAAGAGGGTGGTGAACGGTTGTCAACGTAGCGAGGAGTTGAATTTCCATGATACCATAACAGGGCACCTTAGGGAAGGTGACTCGGAGATATATCCCCCATAAGTGGCAAAAAGAATTACATTTGATTCAGAGATCATTGGGACTCTCTATATCAGCCTAAGGAGATTCTCAAATGATCGTTTGAAAGAGTTCGAAAGGATGACATACTCGGACCAGAATGGACGATGTGTACTACCTTGTTGAAGACAACACAACGGATGATTTTTCTTATCACCAGAAATGGATGGGACCCATGGTAGAATGGCACATTGGCGGTGCAAGCTGGGAACGAAATGCAAATGCTTGGAATGATTCTGGTAACTGGGGAGGAACCCCATCAGTAGAGAGTGAATCCACTGTTTGAAAGGGTTATAGCATAACCGAGGAAACTGAGGGCACTATGCAATTAATGCCGACAATAAAACCTAGCACTTGCACGTGCTCTCAAGAACTTGAGTATTTCCATATTCATCAAGGTTTTACCAATATCCGTGCCGAGGATCCTGGCAACACATCTTACTTCCACGATGAATAGTGATGGACAATGCAGATGCAAAGGAAGATAACACCTTCTCAGATTTCACCTTAGCGAGGCCAAGGAAACAAAATATGGATGCTCGACCAAGAGACATTTAGCACTCCACTTCTAATGTTCTCCTTGATGTGCTAGCATACCCATTTATTGAAATGGTTTGTTATCCGGAACATCAAGTAATAGGTCGGACTTCGGAAGCTCAAGAATCCATAAGAAATAACTACGGAAGTAAATCCTGCAAAATCCTTATGGGAAGGTGGCCAACTTCTTCAATCAAGATACTACAATAATAGGTCTTCCCACTAGGTGCGTTGGCCACGACATCCACTTACCGGGTTACACAGAGACGATTATTATAGTTCTTGGGAAACATTCCAACCATCATATCTGCCTGAGATTCAGATCTGGTTGGTGTCAGGATATTCCACACTCATCAAGTCTAGAAAGAAAAATGAAAGTTTGCAACACAAATCAACGAGACGATGTTGCGAGATTCTCAGGAAATGGACTATGGTAGTAAGCTCCAAAACATGAGCTGGTTCTACTACACCATGTGAACACGTTGTCCGGGACAAACATGACCACACAGTAGTCTTATAATAAAACACTATTGAGTTCAGGTGGGGAACCATCATCGAGGATAACGAAGTCCTAAACATAAGTCATGATTAGCTCTTATGAAGGAACTCTTTTCCTTGAACAAATCAGCCAGTGCTGGTTACTAGGAGATACATGTGGATGGAGGTAGCAAGCCTGTCAAACATTAGCATACTTCGCACATGCATGACTGACTTGGGATGATTCCAGAGGAAGCAACATTGAATTCCTCGGCTTCACGGGGAAATTGCATCAAATGCACGTGAATCTAAGAAGTCACTTCTTTCATCCAACACATGCTTCATGAACGGGACATGAAGATAATGCTTATAGAAGTTTCCAACACTAGCTTAATGTTCAACAAAATCATGGAGGAGATAAGGACGTTGTCGATGGGCTCAACAAAAATTCATATCCAGATTCCCATGGAGATGGAATTCCATAATTATGAGATCAAGTGATAGCATTGGTCAGAACCAAAAGACATAACGGTGTATGTCGAGGAAAATCCACGGGTAAGACAACATTACGGACATTGTTGTTTTTTGATTTGATTGAAGATAGCCCACACTCAAATCAAGTTTGGCAAGACAATAGGTCCAACAACTGGTCACGATCGAGGATCATCGATGAAGATATCATTTTTCTCAACACACATACAAGATACCCTTAAGATGAACTAAATCGGACAAGCTTCCATCTTCCAACTCTCCAAGTTGTTGTTTAGATTGACCAACCAGCTCAGGGGTATGCAACACAGATTCTTGGAGAATGGCTGGTTTACAAGAAACCAACTTGATCACGAACTCAACATAGCGGTCAGGCGACATCCTGGTGATAATTCCGTGAAGATATTCGGAAAATCACGAACCACTAATATGTTACTAAGCTCGGGAGCAATCTTGCTTTTGAGGGCAAGACGATGTGATCACAAGAATGAGGGATTGACTCAATCCTAACTCATTGATCGGAGAGTGCACCGGAAATAAGGACTAGGCAGCACGATCAATCTTAGAATGATAATTCAATACCAAGACACTAAGAATGAGATTATTGTCCATTAACTACCAAGCAATGGGGTTGCTAGCAGTATTGATTTCACACATCATAGTTGACCTATCGGCATTCCGGTTACAATAACACGGAAACTGAGGAATTAGCAATGATGGCAAGAAGCATTACTGCGTCAAGAATTCATAAGAGGTGGTGCAATTCTCATGAAACTCTTGACATAAAGATGGTAACACTCCAAGGTAGAACAGAACAAAAACTGGATTGGCATTTTGATCTGTGGAATACAACTACTTTGACCCAAACCTGGATATGGAAGAGGTACCAGACTTTGTTTCTCCTAGTCACTCCAAATAGAATGGCTTGACGGACCACAAGACTAATAGGCATCGACGAACAGATGCACGCATACTCTTGACTATCAATTGATAGTCGAGGGTCAAAAAACAACTAAAATGGGACAAGTCAAAAGAACATATGATTTCTGAGTTGTGGATGCATGGATTAGCATGTCAAACCAAGTTCAACATGTTTCTTCCGGATAACCCATGCAGAAAGGTAGAGCTGGCAGAGCCACAATATAGAATGGAGAACTCATCAAGAGCACTCTGGTTGCGATCTTTTGGTTCAAAGAACTTCCGCCATAAGCAGTTCATGGTATTTGGAAGAAGATAATACCACGGACCTTGAGGACTATCACAAAGGTTAGTAACAACCTAAAGGAACTAGCAAATACTACCAACATAGGTAGGGTGAATCTTGGTTCGAAAACCCAGGAATGGAATACCTGCTAACTAAATTGCATCACGGGATGCCTTCGAGAATGACGGCCAGAATCATCACACTGGAAACACAAAACATGGCTAGATTACTAGGTGATACTCTAGACACCTAGGGTCATAATAATAGCTCCAACATATACGTCGAGGCAATAGAGTACCTCAACTTACTGGATAGTGTGGTTAATCTGGCCCAATGGAACATCAGAATCAGGAGGGAGGGATTTACAATTGCATCAGAATATTTAGAAACCTGGGATGACTCTGACAACATAACGGCTGTAAATGCTGGAAAAGATTTGAAACATACTGCAAATATGGTGGCATAACCACTCAGAATCACAATATCAAGGTACCGAGACCAACTACGAACACTCGGAGGTAGTAGAAACTGAATTGAGGCTTATGTCCATCAATCCTATAAGTTTACGGATTAGTAACACGTGATCCTGATAGAAAGAAGAGAAAGCCTAGTTCCTTAACCCCGTAGGAAAGATATGATGACTCGGATCAGAAGGGCATAAGGTATAAGGAGTAAAAAGAGCCTTACGTTCCCAACCACAATCAATTCCCTTACATAACCAAAGAATTTCTAGAATCAACTTCGACCAGTTTAGCTTGGTAATCCTACAGGCAGTCAGGCTCTGATACCAAAGCTGTCAGGACCCCAATTCAATGTCACACTGATCTAGCATGTAACACCTCATATCACTTTGCGACCTCACGCATGGTATTCCAACGGGTGTCACCTTACCAGGCCCGGGACCGTTTGCGCCTTTTGGCTCACGTATATGACAGTGTCGCTAGCATCCATATGACAAGAACGCGGGCTGACATGACCAGTTGTGAACCCAAAGTGGCACTAACTTACAGGGACAGGCATACATGACCCAACAACGAACGTGTCAGTCAACAGCGAGTGAAACTGGGCTGTAGTAGTTGGGCTAGCAGGACTCTGGTAAACCGGGCTATAGCAGGCTAACAGGACTCCGGTAGACACCGCGTGACATTTCCCCGAAGGGACAGACACAGGAACGAAGAAGGACACATGCCGGCCAGCCTAAGTGTTCGGGAGCAGTAGCAAGCTACCAAGGCTCTGTGGAAGCACTAGGAGACATTTCCCGGTAAGAGAGGCTACCAAGGATAAACAACTAGATAGTCATATCCCACACATACCAAGCATTTCAATAGCATACACACAATATGCTCGATATGTGCAAATACAACATGGCATTACAACATGACTCTACAACTCAAGTATTATTCAATAGGCTCCGAGGAGCGAGATATTGCATACATGGGTCTCTCGACCCAGCATTCAGAGCATACAAGTCAAAGCACAAGTGGAAGCTTAACATGTCTGAGTACAGACATCTAGAAATGAAAAAGGCTGAGAAGCCTGACCATCTACCAGATCCTGCCGAGGGCACAAGATCGTAGCTGAGGTAACAAGCTAAACATCGAAGTCCACGTGGAACTACTAGCGAGACTGAAGTCTCTCTGCAAAAACATAAATTAAGCAACATGAGTACAAATGTACCCAGCAAGACTTACATCAGAACTAACTACATATGCACCATTATCAACAAAGGGGTGGTGGGGTTTAACTGCAGCAAGCCAGCTTTGACTCGGTGGCTATCCTGAACTATGACTGCAAGTAACTCTTTTGAGGTGGTGCACACGAGTCCACATATTCACCATATCCATACACCACTATGGATCCGCTCCCGTCTCCCTACGAGAACGCCATCCATAGCACTCACGCTTATCTTGCGTATTTTAGAGTATCCACTTTCACTTGTCTATGAACTATACAGGCAACCCACAAGTCCTTTACCGCGGACACGGCTATTCGAATAGATAATGATAACCCTACAGGGGTGTACTTCTTCACACACGCTCTCACCACTTATCGCCGTTTACACGACATGTACGCGGCAACCTTCAAGCGGAAGCCCAGCGAGGGTGTCGGCCACGACCTGACTAACCACACAAGTCTCTCGTCTAGGTTTATCGCCTATTCGGTTTCCATCCGCAAGGAGATCCGGCCGAGGTGTCGCTCACGGCCCCAAACAATGTGTGCAGGGTTCCCAAGCCCACCATCCGTGTGCCACTTGGTACACCGGGCCACCGTGCCTAGTCTGTCCCAAGCCCACCTGTACCGGGTGCCACTTGGTAGACTACTAACACTACCTACGAACACCAGAAACTAGTTGTGACTCTTGGACAGAGATCAAGTTTATTAATAAGTCGAGAGGGGCACTTAAGCATTCCAATGTGTGGTAGTAACTGTTCATGGATCACAAACACAAAACTCAGTTCCTGAGGACGGCTTCAATGAGACAACCCACCATGTACTCCTACATGGCCTCTCACCGCTATCTTTACCAAATCGTATTCACACACTCAGCTCACACACAGTAGGACATGTTCACACACCTCCAATTCGTCCCTGATGAATCAGACCTGACACAACTCTAAGCAATAGCAGGCATGACAAACAAGCATGAATGAGTAGGCACATCAGGGCACAAACAACTCCTACTCATGCTAGTGGGTTTCATCTATTTACTATGGCAATGACAGGTCATGCAGAGGAAAGGGGTTCAACTACTGCAGCATGTAACAGTTGAATCGTTGTTATCCTAATGCAATAAAAGAGAGCAGGAGCGAGAGAGTGGGATTGTATCGGAATGAACAAGGGGGTTTTGCTTGCCTGGCACTTCTGAAGATAGTATAGTTCTTCATTGGTGTCATCGAACTCATCGTCGGAAACACATCTATCGAGAGGGGACAAACACCAGCAACAAGGAAGAACACAATCAATGCAATGCACAATATGATGCATGATCATGACATGGCAATATGTTGTGGTTTGGGCTAATGCAACTAGCAGCAGATTAAATGGAGTTGGTTTGAATCAAAGATTCAAATTCAAACTCCATATATGAATCAAAGATTCATTTGGAGTTACGGTTGAATTTCTATGAATTTTAGAAGTTTATATCATTTTCTGGAATTTTTTGAATAAAAATAAATCCATAAAAGGCATTACTGCGTCAGCACTACGCCACTATGATGTCAGCGGGCTCGTTGGAGAGCTCTCGCTGGCGTGCGTCGAGTGGTGGTGGCGGCTGGACCTATGGTGGCTGGAGCCGACGACGGCGAGCTCCAAGGCGGCGGCCGGAGTTCGGGTTAGCACGGGGCGGCGTTAGGGAGCACGATAGGGGGTGCAGAGGGGTGCTATGGTCTCCTGGGGGTAAACTGAGCATGTCTGTGTGCTCGGTTTAGACGGAGGCGAACCAAAACGACGACGGCGACTAGTCCGGCGCCGGTGAGGTGTCGGTCTCGACGAAAACGAGGGCTACAACGAGCTAATGGACATGGACGAAGGGGGGATCGGTAGAGGAGCTCACGGCGAGTGCAGAGGTGGCCTCGGCGTGCTCAGGGAAGCACCAGAGCAAGCGGGGCGGCGAGAGGGATCTCCGGCGGTCCGAGGATGAAGACAGCGACAGGGCGGTGCTGCGGCGCGTCCCGGCTTGCTTGACTTGGCGGAGAGGTCGGGGACGATGTGGTGGAGCTCCTAGGCATGTCGGAGAGGCGAGGGGGAGGCGGTGGCCGCGGTGGTGGCGAACGGCGATAACGAACCCGTTCGGGTGGGTGAGAGGGAGAGGTTCAGGGGAGGGGATGAGCACGGGGGAGAGCGGGAGGGGGTCCAGGGGGTTCTGCGGGGTGGCGTGGCGTCGTCCAGGGCAAGGGGGAGCAGTTGCGTGGCTAGCAGGAGGTGGAGCTCGAGCGCGCGTGCTGTCGACACGCCTCTGCCTACTGGCAGAGGTTGAAGATAACCGCTTCAGGCCAGTGGGATGGGCCGCCAGTGGGCCTGCCAGCTGCAGTGCTGGGCCGAACAGGTAAGTTAGCCAGGTATTCCTCTCTCTCTCTCTCTCTCTCTCTCTCTCTCTCTCTTTTATTTCCTCTTTTCTATTTTTCTGCAACTTTGTGACTTTATTAAAAATACTAGATCAAACCCAAAAATCATGAAACTGATCAATGCCACTGTTTGGAATATAACCAACAGCAAACATTTTAGTTTATGATTATTTGAGCATTTAAACTATTTATTAGCATTTATATGCCCAAATGCAAAGACTTTATGATTTAATTCAAAAATCCAGGAATAACCTAGAAATATGTTCATCATTTTTGGCAGAGGTTTTCACCTTTATCAAAAATGATGAACATTTTCAAAGGCATTTTGGGTTTATTGAAAATGATTTTATTTGAATTCATTTGGTTCTAGGGTTTAAACAATCCCCATTTCAAGTTCCTTTAAAAATAAACATGATGCATGGATGCCTATGCAGAGTTAGACAAGGACTAAGCTAGGGCTGTGACACTTTATTCATAAACACATAGGAAATATCATCATACATGACTGCCTCTACGGCATATCTCCAATAGTCTCCCACTTGCACTAGAGTCAATCAAATAGACATCGAACGCCCATAGCTCTAACGTGCCCCACATGCTTGGGTTGTGGAAGCGGCTTAGTCAACGGATCTGCAACATTTGCATCCATGTGAATTTTGCATATGTCTACATCACCATTCTTTACGATCTTTTGTATCAGGTGATATTTTTGATCTATGTGTCTGACCTTGTGGTGATTCCTCGGCTCCTTGGCTTGTGCGATGGCACCAGAATTATCACAATAATGGTCCAACGGTTTTACCGAGGCTGGGAAAATACCAAGATCATCCAAAAAATGTCGGATCCAAACACCTTCCTTTGCAGCTTCACAAGCCGCAATGTATTCAGCTTATGTGGTAGAATCGGCCACCGTATCTTGCTTGGAACTCATCCAGCTCACTACTCCTCCGTTCATGACGTACACGAATCCGGACTGTGATCGACAATCTTCTCTGTCGGTTTGGAAACTAGCATCGGCGTAACCCATTACGACGAGCTCTTCCTCACCTCCATAAACTAGGAACATCTCTTTAGTCCTTTTCAGGTCCTTCAAAATAGTCTTTACCGCTGCTCAGTGACTCTCACCTAGGTTGGCCTGGTATCTACTTGTTAGGCTTATTACAAAAGCAACATCTGGCCTTGTACATATCATGGCATACATGATGGATGCGATTGCCGAGGCATAAGGAATCCTACTCATCCTGCTTCGCTCATCCGATGTCGAAGGACTCTGAGTCTCGCTTAGCCTTATACCATGTGAGAGTGGCAAGAACCCTTTCTTCGCCTCACTCATGTTGAACCGCTTCAGCACTTTATCTATGTATGTGCTCTGGCTTAAGCCGAGCAGCCTCCTCGATCTATCTCTATAGATCTTAATGCCTAAAATATAGACGGCCTCACCAAGGTCTTTCATCGAAAACTTACCATTCAATGATTCCTTGACTGAGTTTAGCATCGAAACATCATTTCCGGTTAGTAGTATGTCATCCACATACAAGATCGAAAACACTATCGAGCTCACACTTAACTTCTTGTATAAACAAGCGTCCTCTTCGCTTTTGATGAAACCGAGACCAGTGACGACCTCATCAAAATGAATGTTCCAACTCCGAGATGCTTGCTTCAACCCATAAATGGATCTCTTGAGCTTGCATACCTTACTAGTGCTAGTAGGGTCGACAAAACCCTCGGGCTGTATCATATACACGTCCTCGGTTAAATTTCTGTGAAGGAAAGCCGTTTTGACATCCATCTGCCATATCTCTACCAAACCCTTAAGTCTAGGAGAGTGGACCCATTGGGGTATTTTTGGTCCATGAAATGATAGCTTTTAGGTTCTGTCCAGAACTGGCTTTCTCAAAAACTTGAACTAGCAAGTTTCTGGTTTTGCCATAATGACCTTGCCACCATCACCTACACCTAGGGAGCTCTGGAGATTTTGGCCACCCCAAGAGTTGCCTAGATGCCCTTGGCATTCTGTCAAACACCTTGGCTGCATGGTCAGTTTTGACATGATTTTGAGTTTGCATTATAAGCTTGATCCACTGACCCAACAACCTTGTCCACTAAGCTTCTAACTAACGCTAACCAAGACCTGTAAATCCCCAACTTCACCAAAGCCTCCTAGCATGCCCTGGCATTTTGCCGAACAGTTGGCGTGCACGCTCTAGGCGCGGCCAGAGCGCGCATTTTGCACGTGCGTGCGCCCGAGCTGCCGCGTCCCAGGTTGACCCCTCCCCCGAGCTCGATCTGATCCGCTGGTATAGCCGTGCCTCGCCCCACTCGACCGCCCCCTGGCTCCCTGCAGCGTTGCCGCAACAAGCTTCTTGGCAGCACACCTGCGGCCGCGTCCGTTCCTGCCTTGGACGGCGCCGCCCAAGCCCCCTCTGTTCGCCAGTTGCCCTCTTGAGCAGGCCATTCTCATCCCCCAGCTCCTGTAACCACGCCGTACCCCGCTAGCATCGCCACGTCGTCCTGCAAACCACAGTGGCGATGAGCACCACCCTTATCCACGGTCGTTGCCGAACCGCCTCTCCGTGCCTATATAAACCCACTTCCGGCTCTTCACGCTGGGCATGAACCCTCCTCGATGCCATAGCAAGGCCCCTCTAGCTCCCATTCCTCTAGAGGCCGTCGTTCTCTCTGTCTCTGGCAGTTTGGGCCGTCGCTGCCCTCCGGTCGATCCCGAGCAACCAGGGCTGCTTCCCCTCCATGCTCTCCTCCATTAGCTCCAAATCGACCCCGAGAATCCTTTCCCACTTCCATTTTCACCCAGGAGCCACGGTATGCCAAACCCCATTCCCTCCCGAAGCTTCCCCTCCGCCATGGAGGAAGGTGCTCTCAATCTCAAGCTCCCCCGCGCCCCAACCACTGCAGATGGATGCGGTGCCTCCTCCCGATCACTCCCATATCGCGAGCGCGTCAAATGGTGGCTTGTGTCGCCGAGGATCGCCGTTGGAAACGACCCCTGTCTCTGTCGAGGCGCGGCACGGGGGGGGGGGAAGAAGATGAACCCGACAGGTGGGGACCACCTGTCGGTGAGCCAACCCTAGCCACTAGTGGCGCAACCCGGCCGATACGTTTTACTCTGGTGGAAACGTATTTCCGCTAAGTACGCGACCAATCTCAGAAGACGTAGTCCAGGCGAACCGTTTTCCTTTTCTGGTTTTTTTAAACAGAATATTGACTAAACTTTGACTGGCTACTACTTTTTAAATATAAATCCAAATGACTTGATTCTTTTTCTCTTGTTTCCCAAATATTGTCTAGTTTATTTTCATAATTATTTGAAATTTTTCCAAACAACTTTTTTTTGCTGTTTTGAAAGTATGGGTTAATTCAAATTTATTTAAAATAGGATTTCGGAGAGAGAGAAGAAAACTTTCAAAAGTTTTGTAATGCACCCTGCCTCTCCACAACTTAAAGGCAAGCATTCTGAACCCTGGCAGAATATTTTTGTGTGTTGGTTAACACGATTACAACAACACCTTAATAAGGAGAACTTGTTATTTTATGTGGTGATACGATCCTTTGCATGAATGCATATTGGAGACTTCCTTGCTGTTGGAAGTGGATATACTTGTGATGGTAATCGTCCTCGTATGCCTTGCATGCATGCCAGAAAGAAATCCGGGAAAGCCTCTGCCTTGGGTAGGCATGATCTTGTCTCCGGTCTTCGTCGGGACGGTTATGTCCGGTATGGCATAGTAAGGTATAATGAGTGGTGATTTTGTTGGTTGAAATATTTTTGTTATACATATCATGCAGGGAATCATTAAACCTCCAGAGTCGACCGTAGATCGAGTCTTGCTCCAGTAACCCCAATACTTGTTTTCGTACTACCACTTGTCCCTGCCGCAGGTAGGGTACGGTTCAGTAAGTTGTCAACCCCTTCCTAGCACACACCGTACAAAGAGGCCATGGTGGAAGATACCGGATGCATCCGGTAGGCATGCCACCTGGTCCGGGGCATGGGTGTTTCCGGTTGGGACCGAGAGGGGGGCACCCCTTAGAGCGCGTGGTATAAATTTGATCCCATGCTACGTGAGGTTGTAGCCTCCCCACTTAGAGTTTTGCTTGGCATGTGTCATGGGTGATTCCAGACACCGATAAGTTAAGCTGGTGTGTGCGGGTCAGGTGTGTTTTCAATTAAAAGACCATAGACGGAATTAGTCCTGATGGACTAAAGGAATCCATTACTCGTGGGTAAGGAGTACACCCTCTGCAGAGATTATATCTATTTGAATAGCCGTGTCCATGGTCAAGGACTACAGTCTGGGCTCGGTCAAGTGTCGGTCTTAGTGTCGGTCTTCGGAGGAGAAACTGCTAAACCAGAACATGGATCATGACGCGTGACTTATGATGATTATGGTTATTATTATTATTATGGACTAACCCTTTATATTATTTGGAGTATTGAGTATCCCTGGGATGGTTCTACCTCCTGGATATTCATTGTGATTATTTACTTTATAAGCCCTTTATGTGGTGTTGCTCAGACGCCCGACTGTGGCATGCTTGTTACTTGTTTACTCTATAAGCCCTTTATGTGGTGTCGCACAGACGCTCGACTGAGGCATGCTTTATATTCTTATCCTTTCGGGGGGTCGCTTCAGACACCCGATCGGTGCATTCTATTTTATTTCACTGATTGCATATTCATGTTTTATATGAACAACCTGCCTGCGTGCATCATGGATTTTTATTTCGTGACTAACGTTGTGATCATAGAATATTGCAGAGCATGACTATCATTTGTTATATTATACCCGTGTTCATAATGTTTGCGAGTAAATTCAAAGTACTCACTGGCTTGTCCCTAGCTATTGTCTTGGCCAGATTTCTTGCTTGGAGAGGAGCGTTGCGATGTCAGCCCCGGAACCCATGTAATGGTGATAACAGCCTCGCGAAGATAGGAGTTAACCTGGTCAGCTGTTCCTGTGGGCCAGAATGGCCACTGATGAACCACAAACCACTTCCGCCATCAACCACTAGAAACCATTTGTTGTACTCATAGGCCAGAATGGTCTTGTACTACATATTTTTTATTTTGCTTGGAATTTCTGTATCAAGTAGGTGCCTCATCAGCTAACCATAATCCTGGGGCTGGTGAGCACAAGGGCCATTTTCTGGAAATTAATACCCCGAAAATCCGGTCCTAACAAAGTTGGTATCAGAGCCAGGCTGACCATTGGCTAATCCTATCTTAGCCAGGTCAAAAAACCTAGGTTAGCCAACCCACCAGACCATAACCTAACCCCGGCCAAGCTTCTCGCGTAAGATAGCCACACAGTGACCCCGACACCTTTGGCAGTCGGTGCCCAACCTATTAGCCTAGCCTGTCGATCACGCGCCAGTGACCGACCCCTAAATTGTCTCATTCGCAAGCGTGCGAAGGAAGACTCCGTCCCCTTTTTCCTATAAAAGGGCACGCTAGCCTCAACACAACACAACACAACCTTTACCCCAAAAACCAAGCTATAATGCCTGGCCCCATCGTGCACAATGAGACCACAGCAACCAACCTTGGAGGTTTTGTGACCGTGCTAGCAAACCTCACCCGCCGTGCCTTTGCGTTAGAAGAACCCCCAGAATATGTTGTGTAACAAGGGCCCATGAGCGGTGAAAGCCGTCAATTTTGGGCCACCGTGCACATCTACAGTAGGGGTCTATCGCCAGAATGCCCCTACAGGTTCACCGGAAGGACAACTTCCTTTGAGCCATAAGCCATCCAACTAGCCGCGCGAGAGGCTATAGTTCAACTCCGGCACTTGTCGCCCAGAGTTAACTTTCGCTCGTTCTACTACTACCCCAGCCGTGACGGGTATGGTAGGCCACCCCAGGTTGCCAACGGAGATCACGAGACGGACCCTGCATTGTTGCATCTGGTGCGCTATGTAAGTGCACTAGAGGAATTGTTTGATCAAATCACCCTTGATCTGATCGCAGCTCATGGAGAACTAATTCGCCGAGCCCCGGTAAGAAGAGAAGATGAGCCTGACACCGACAACCCAGTCGTGCTATTCGGACAACCGATCGAGTCCCTGAGGTCTGCCCTAGTCATCGACCAAAATACGTTGATGACCCCAGAAGTGCTTCGTCGCCTTTTGGAAACACGCTCCAGCGGGATTGTGGCCAACAATCCCCGAGATGGTCATCATCGCTACCCCGACCCTGCAGCCCCTCAACCTCCTCTAGCTAATCCCGACGGTGAAAACCGTGGAGAAGCCTCGACGTCCACAAGGCAAGCCCGTTTAGATATTAACGAGGTAGACTAAGTCACTCGAGTAGTACCGAGTCTTAGTATGTCCATGCCCTGTAATTGTGTGATCCTATATCGCCGTAATTAAATGCTATTGCTTGTGCGCCCTATTTTAAATAGTAGCCATGCATGAATATGTTGGTGTGCGGTTGCATTTTTAATTTCCGGGCGTAGCTACCAAAAACCAACCTCGACGACACAAAATTTGTGCTATGAGTAAATTCTTTTTCGTTTCAACTAACAGGAATGATATTTTCTAAAACAACTCTTAGAAAATCTCGAGGACAAGATTTTTTCTTAAGGGGGGTAGTGTTGTAACACCCCAAAAATTTGTTTATTAAAATTTTGCCAGGAAATTAAATTTTCATTTTTCTGGATTTATTCTTGATCTCAGAGCCTCTCTTTTCTTCTAAGTTGTGGAGTTTTCACCCCAAGTGAAAACTTTTCAATCATTATTGGAATTATTTACCCTCTCAAATAAAACAATTCTTTTATCAGTGGGATTATTTATATAATTATTATTCCCTGAGCTTTATTTCTCTAAAATGGTTTTTCATAAGTTTAAGGGTTCCATTTGCACTGCAACCCTATGATGAATTTATTTAAAAATCCCACCAAAATTTGGGGATGACATATGATGTCCCTAAATCACTTTTATGCAAAAATATCCTTTGGTCATTTGGAGATTTTCAGCTTTACCCCTAGTTTTCAAATCTGGTCAAAATTCACTTTTGCACTACAACCTATTTAAATATTCCTTTAAAACTTCCGCCAAAATTATGGGATGTCAGTAGGAGTATAAAATTCAACTTTATGCAAAAACCCATTGATGTTCTTTGAAATTTTTGAGTAAATCATCCTCATCTTCATTTTGGTTCAACTTGGTGATTTGTACTGCAGCCATATTTTAACTTGCCCTTTTTCCCATGATTCTTTTTCCTGCTTGTAGTACACCCTACCAAAACCTTAAGTCTAGGAGAGTGGACCCATTGGGGTATCTTTGGTCCATGAAATGATAGCTTTTAGTTTTTGTCCAGAACTGGCTTTCTCAAAAACTTGCACTAGCAAGTTTCTGGTTTTGCCATAATGACCTAGCCACCATCACCTACACCTAGGGAGACACTGCTTTGGAGATTTTGGCCACCCCAAGAGTTGCCTAGATGCCCTTGGCATTCTGTCAAACACCTTGGGTGCATCGTCAGTTTTGACATGTTTTTGAGTTTGCATTATAAGCTTGATCCACTGACCCAGCAACCTTGTCCACTAAGCTTCTAACTAATGCTAACCAAGACCTGTAAATCCCCAACTTCACCAAAGCCTCCAAGCATGCCCTGGCATTTTGCTGAACAGTTGGCGTGCACGCTCTGGGCGCGGCCAGAGCGCGCGTTTTGCACGTGCGTGCGCCCGAGCTGCCGCGTCCCAGGTTGACCCCTCCCTCGAGCTTGATCTGATCCGCTGGTATAGCCGTGTCTCTCCCCACTCGACCGCCCCCTGGCTCCCTGCAGCATCACCGCAACAAGCTTCTTGGCGGCACGCCTGCGGCCGCGTCCGTTCCTGCCATGGACAGCGCCGCCCAAGCCCCCTCCGTTCGCCAGCTGCCCTCGTGAGCAGGCCGTTCTCATCCCCCAGCTCCTGCAACCACGCCGTACCCCGCTAGCATCGCCACGTCGTCCTGCAAACCACAGTGGTGGTGAGCCACCGCCCATATCCATGGTCGTCGCTGAACCGCCTCTCCGTGCCTATATAAACCCACTTCGGGCTCTTCACGCTGGGCATGAACCCTCCTCGATGCCGTAGCAAGGCCCCTCTAGCTCCCATTCCACCAGAGGCCGTCGTTCTCTCCGTCTCTGGCAGTTTGGGCCGCCGCCGCCCTCCGGTCGATCCCGAGCAGCCAGGGCTGCTTCCCCTCCATGCTCTCCTCCATTAGCTCCAAATCGACCCCGAGAACCCTTTCCCACTTCCATTTTCACCCAGGAGCCACGGTATGCCAGACCCCATTCCCTCCAGAAGCTTCCCCTCCGCCATGGAGGAAGGTGCTCTCACCCTCAAGCTCCCCCGCGCCCACAACCAGTGTAGATGGATGCGGTGCCTCCTCTCGATCACCCCCATATCACGAGCGCGTCGAATGGTGGCTTGTGTCGCCGGGGATCGCCATTGGAAATGGCCCCTGTCTCTATCGAGGCGCGCACGATGGGGAAGAAGATGAACCCGACAGGTAGGGACCACCTGTCGGTGAGCCAACCCAAGCCACTAGTGGCGCAACCCGGCCGATACGTTTTGCTCAAGTGGAAACGTATTTCCGGTAAGTACGCGACCAATCTCAGAAGACGTAGTCCAGGCGAACCATTTTCCTTTTCTGTTTTATTAAAACAGAATATTGACTAAACTTTGACTAGCTACAACTTTTTAAATATAAATCCAAATGACTTGATTCTCTTTCTGTTGTTTCCCAAATATTGTCTAGTTTATTTTCGTAATTATTTGAAATTTTCCAAACAACTTTTTTGTGCTACTTTGAAAGTATGTGTTAATTCAAATTTATTTAAAATAGGATTTTGGAGAGAGAGAAGAAAACTTTCAAAAGTTTTGGAATGCACCCTGCCTCTCCACAACTTAAAGGCAAGCATTCTGAATCCTGGCATAATATTTTTGTGTGCTAGTTAACACGATTACAACAACACCTTAATACGGAGAACTCGTTATTTTATGTGGTGATACAATCCTTTGCATGAATGCATATTGGAGACTTCCTTGCTGTTGGAAGTGGATATACTTGTGATGGTAATCGTCCTCGTATGCCTTGCATGCATGCTGGAAAGAAATCCGGGAAAGCCTCTGCCTTGGGTAGGCGTGAGCTTGTCTCCGGTCTTCTCGGGACGGCTATGTCCGTTATGGCATTAAGGTATAATGAGTGGTGATTCTGTTGGTTGAAATATTTTTGTTATACATATCATGCAGGGAATCATTAAACCTCCTGAGTCGACCGTAGATCGAGTTTTGCTCCAGTAACCCCCATACTTGTTTTCATACTACCACTTGCCCCTGCCGCAGGTAGGGTACGGTTCAGTTAGTTGTCAACCCCTTCCTAGCACACACCGTACAGAGAGGCCATGGTGGAAGATACCGGATGCATCCGGTAGGCATGCCACCTGGTCCGGGGCATGGGTGTTTCCGGCTGGGACCGAGAGGGGGGCACTCCTTAGATCGCACGGTATAAATTTGATCCCATGCTACGCGAGGTTGTAGCCTCCCCGCTTAGAGTTTTGCTTGACAGGTGTCTTGGGTGATTCCAAACACCGGTAAGTTAAGCTGGTGTGTGCGGGTCAGGTGTGTTTTCCATTAATAGACCGTAGACGGAATTAGTCCCGATGGACTAAAGGAATCCGTTACTCGTGGGTAAGGAGTACACCCTCTGCAGAGATTATATCTATTCGAGTAGCCGTGTCCATGGTCAGGGACTACAGTCTGGGTTGGGTCGAGTGTCGGTCTTAGTGTTGGTCTTCGGAGGAGAAACTGCAAAACTAGAACATGGATCATGACGTGTGACTTATGATGATTATGGTTATTATTATTATTATGGACTAACCCTTTATATTATTTGGAGTATTGAGTATCCCTGGGACGGTTCTACCTCCTGGATATTCATTGTGATTATTTACTTTATAAGCCCTTTATGTGGTGTCGCTCAGACGCCCGACTGTGGCATGCTTGTTACTTGTTTACTTTATAAGCCCTTTATGTGGTGTCGTACAGACGCCCGACTGAGTCATGCTTTATATTCTTATCCTTTCGGGGCGTCAGTTCAGACACCCGATCGGTGCATTCTATTTTATTTCACTGATTGCATATTCATGTTTTATATGAACAACCTGCCTACGTGCATCATGTATTTTTATTTCGTGACTAACGTTGTGATCATAGAATATTGCAGAGCATGACTATCATTTGTTATATTATACCTGTGTTCATAATGTTTGCGAGTACATTCAAAGTACGCACTGGCTTGTCGCTGGCTATTGTGTTGGCCAGATTTCTTGCTTGGAGAGGAGCGTTGCGATGTCAGCCCCGGAACCCACGCAATGGTGACAACAGCGTCGCGAAGATAGGAGTTAACCTGGTCAGCTATTCCTGTGGGAAATGGAGTCCCATGGCCACTGATGAACCACATACCACTTCCGCCATCAACCACTAGAAACCATTTGTTGTACTCATAGGCCAGAATGGTCTTGTACTACATATTTTGTATTTTGCTTGGAATTTCTGTATCAAGTTGGTGCCTCATCAGCTAAGAGTAATCCTTGGGCTTGTGAGCACAAGGGCCATTTTCTGGAAATTAATACCCCGAAAATCCGGTCCTGACACACCGCCTCCCTCTCGCCTCTCCGACATGCCTAGGACCTCCACCACATCGTCCCTGACCTCTCCGCCAAGTCAAGCAAGCCGGGACGCACCGCAACACCGCCCTGTAGCCGTCTTCAACCTCGGACCGCCGGAGATCCCTCTCGCCGCCCTGCTCGCTCTGGTGCTTCCCCGAGCACGCCGAGGCCACCTCTGCACTCGCCGTGAGCTCCTCTACCGACCCCCCTTCTTCCGTGTCCATTAGCTTGTTGTAGACCTCGTTTCCGTCGAGACCGAGACCTCACCGGCGCCGGACTAGTCGCCGTCGTCGTTTTGGTTCGCCTCCGTCTAAACCGAGCACAAAAACGTGCTCAGTGCACCCCCAGGAGGCCATAGCACCCTCTGCACCGCCTATCGTGCTCCCTAACGCCGCCCCCGTGCTAACCCGAACTCCGGTCGCCGCCTTGGAGCTCGCCGTCGTCGGCTCCGGCCACCATAGGTCCGGCCGCCACCACCACTCGACGCGCGCCAGCGAGAGCTCTCCAACGAGCCCAAGAACGGCCTCGTCCGTGCCCTGTGGGCATTTTCCAAGCCACTCCGCCATCACGGTCCTCGCCGGCGTCGAGTCAACGGCGAGTTTGACCCCGCTGACCCCGTTTGACCATGGGTGGGGCCCAGTTTGACCCCCTTGGGTCAATGACAGGTGGGGCCCAGCTCTGCTAATTAATCTAGGGTTAGTACTAATTTAATTAGTTAGACTAATGACACTGACACGCGGGACCCACTGGTCAGGTTTGACCTGGTCGATGCCTGTTGACCGCTGATGTCATAGTGACGTAGTGCTGAAGCAGTAATGCCTTTTATGGAGTTATTTTTATTCAGAAAATTCCAGAAAATGATATAAACATCTAAAATTCATAGAAATTCAACTGTAACTCCAAATGAAACAAATTATATATGAAAAATTATCATAAAAATCCAAAGAATCTGTTTATGGCATCTTCATGCTTGTTTGAGAAACCTAAAGCTACTGTATAAGACAATTTGAGTTAATGGCATTTGAAATGTCATATATGGAGTTTGAATTTGAATCTTTGATTCAAACCAACTCCATTTAATCTGCTGCTAGTTGCATTAGCCCAAACCACAGCATATTGCCATGTCATGGTCATGCATCATATTGTGCATTGCATTGATTGTGTTCTTCCTTGTTGTTGGTGTTTGTCCCCTCTCGATAGACGTGGTTCCGACGATGAGTTCGATGACACCAATGAAGAACTATACTATCTTCAGAAGTGCCAGGCAAGCAAAACCCCCTTGTTCATTCCGATACAATCCCACTCTCTCGCTCCTGCTCTCTTTTACTGCATTAGGACAACAACGATTCAACTGTTACATGCTGCGGTAGTTGAACCCCTTTCCTCTGCATGACCTGTCATTGCCGCAGTAAATAGATGAAACCCACTAGCATGAGTAGGAGTTGTTTGAGCCCTGATGTGCCTACTCATTCATGCTTGTTTGTCATGCCTGCTATTGTTTAGAGTTGTGTCAGGTCTAATTCATCAGGGATGAATTGGAGGTGTGTGAACATGACCTACTGTGTGTGAGCTAAGTGTGTGAACACGATTTGGTAAAGGTAGCAGTGAGAGGCCATGTAGGAGTACATGGTGGGTTGTCTCATTGAAGCCGTCCTCAGGAACTGAGTTCTGTGTTTGTGATCCATGAACAGTTACTACCACACATTGGAATGCTTAAGTGCCCCTCTCTACTTATTAATCAACATGATCTCTGTCCAGGAGTCGCAACTAGTTTCTGGTGTTTGTAGGTAGTGTTAGTAGTCTACCAAGTGGCACCCGGTACAGGTGGGATTGGGACAGACTAGGCACAGTGGCCTGGTGTACCAAGTGGCACCCAGATGGTGGGCTTGGGAACCCTGCACACATCATTTGGGGCCGTGAGAGACACCCCGGCCGGATCTCCTTGCGGATGGAAACCGAATAGGCGATAAACCTAGACGAGAGACTTGTGTGGTTAGACAGGTCGTGGCTGACACCCTCGCTGGGCTTCTGCTTGAAGGTTGCCGAGTACATGTCGTGTAAACATCGATAAGTGGTGAGAGCGTGTGTGAAGAAGTACACCCCTGCAGGGTTAACATTATCTATTCAAATAGCCATGTCCGTGGTATAGGACTTCTGGGTTGCCTGTACAGTTCATAGACAAGTGAAAGTGGATATCTAAAATACGCAAGATAAGCGTGAGTGCTATGGATGGCGTTCTCGTAGGGAGACGGGAGCGAATCCATAGTGGTGTATTGATATGGTGAATATGTGGACTCGTGTGCACCGCTTCAAAAGAGTTACTTGCAGTCGTAGTTCAGGATAGCCACCGAGTCAAAGCTGGCTTGCTGCAGTTAAACCCCACCACCCCTTTGTTGATAATGGTGCATATGTAGTTAGTTCTGATGTAAGTCTTGCTGGGTACATTTGTACTCACGTTGCTTAATTTATGTTTTTGCAGAGAGACTTCGATGTTTAGCTTTTTACCTCAGCTACGATCTTGTGGCCTCGGCAGGATCTGGTAGATAGTTAGGCTTCTCAGCCTTTTTCATTTCTAGATGTCTGTACTCAGACATGTTAAGCTTCCGCTTGTGCTTTGACCTGTATGCTCTGAATGCTGGGTCAAGAGACCCATGTATGTAATATCTCGCTCCTCGGAGCCTATTGAATAATACTTGAGTTGTAGAGTCATGTTGTGATGCCATGTTATATTTGCACATATCGAGCATATTGTGTGTATGCTATTGAAATGCTTGGTATGTGTGGGATCTGACTATCTAGTTGTTTATCCTTGGTAGCCTCTCTTACTGGGAAATGTCTCCTAGTGCTTCCACCGAGCCTTGGTAGCTTGCTACTGCTCCGGAACACTTAGGCTGGCCGGCATGTGTCCTTCTTCGTTCCTCTGTCTGTCCCTTCGAGGAAATGTCACGCGGTGTCTACCGGAGTCCTGTTAGCCTGCTACAACCCGGTTTACCGGTCCTGCTAGCCCAGCTGCTACAGCCCGGTTTCACTCGCTGTTGACCGACACGTTCGTTGTTGGGTCATGTATGTCTGTCCCTGTAAGTTAGCGCCACTTTGGGTTCACAACTGGTCATGTCAGCCCGGGTTCTTGTCATATGGATGCTAGCGATACTGTCATATATGTGAGCCAAAAGGCGCAAACGGTCCCGGGCCTGGTAAGGCGACACCCGTGGGAATACCGTGCGTGAGGTCGCAAAGTGATATGAGGTGTTACTTGCTAGATCGGTGTGACATTGAGTCGGGGTCCTGACATAAAGATAGTCCTTGGACATTATCAATGATGTGTATCATTAAGTACGTGACTTGTTTGTGGGACTATGCATTGTGTGATGACTGTCCTAAAAGGTCCCTAGTCGAAAGGGCTGTGTGGACGCACAGTCGACTAGACTAGCATATGACACGGTCGATGGCTTGGTCTCACTAGCCATGGAGCATTGGATGCTGACCAGATAATATGGACTTGGAAAGGTCTGGTCGGATTCGACGTAGTCGGATCCGAGTCGAGATAAGGTCCGAGTCGGACAGACCCAACTATGAGACACAGCGATATGTCATCTGTGAGTCTCTAGTACAACATATGTTCTATGTGCTAAGACCTGAGCTGATGCATGTAGTCGGGATGGTGACAGACTTGCTTTGGGCCTACCAAACGCTACTCCATGACTGGGTAGTTACAAAGGTAGGTTTCGGGTTTGTCCAGTCCCATGCTGCGAGACATGGTCGAGCAAGATGGGATTTGCCCCTCCGATTAGGAGAGATATAGTCTGGGCCCCTTGTGTGATCCGACCAGGATAAGCATGGCCATGCGACAAGGATTATGAGATAATCCGGATAGTGGTGGGCATCACTAGAACGAGAAAGAGGTCGGACTAGCACAAGTATGACAATCTCACCTTGAGCCCGACAACATATATCGTGTGGCAAAGGGAACAGAAGTGTGACATGTTGTACAGGTTCATCTAACCAGCTTCATAGTCTGCTTGGTGTTCGGCATGCCTTGCTAGAGGCCGCTACCAACCGTGCAGGTCGGAGGTGATCTGAGCTGCGACCAAGCCGACTTGAACCTAAGGGGTCGCGCACTTAAGGGAAGGAATCTACGAGATCGGATCCGAGGACACTAGTCGGATGTGATCCAAACTGTATTCGGATTGTGGCCGAATAAACTTGTGGGCTTTAGGGTCCGTGCGAGGCCCAAGTGTTGAGCCCGTGACGGACGCCTATATAAAGTGGAGGTGTGGCACACTCGTGCGGTTTTGATCGCTTCGGCACTGTCACTAGGGTTTGGATGTGTTGCGAATAGCCACCTCCACTCGCCGCCGACTGTGTGATCGGACCTAGCAGTCCGCCGCACGGTGTTCCTCCTGCACGCACGGATACCGTTAGAGGCGGCGCACTTGCGCCGCTCAGGCGAATTTGTACGTGGGATCGGACGACAGGCTGTTCGAGGGAGATCAGACGAGGAGGAGACGATCCACGTGGACGCGCTGCCCCAACTCTTCTTCCGCTGCACGGCACTGCGCGTCTAGTGGTAACAAACTGTGATCCATCTCCCATAGCATGTTCTTGGTTGTTCTGCGCGTAGGAAATTTTAATTTGTAGTCGACACACCCTACCGTAGATCACAACATCCGTAGTATGAGAGGAGGCAGTCGTTGCAGACGCCTGATTCATAAAGAAAGAGACATATGCCATTAGATGGGTCTCCTGCAGACGGAAATTTGATCCCCTGTCCAGTTCCTGTCCTCACCGAACAGTGTATCAGGGGCTACTATCTATACTATGAAAGTCTTCTAAAAAGTCCTAAATCATACCTCCAAGCCTTTTATATGGCTGATGCAGGACTCATTCAGTACGGTCTCAGCGGCCTGAATCTTTTCTATCACCGCGCCCATAAGGGCGCGATGTTCATCGATGATGGAAGCGCTCTTCAGCGCTATCGATAAGCCGCCCGACACCTTTGGTTGGACAGAGGTCGCAGGTGAAGCAGGATCGCCCCCCCCCCCAGTCAAGATGGGCTGCCTGCCTGACCCCGGAGCCTCAAGGGTCTCCGGGACTGTATCCGGTTGTGGGCCGAATCTAAGATCGCCCCTGCCATCGACATTCATGAGAACCGCTGCTCCCGCATGTCCGGCCCCCGAGGTACGCCCCCCTGGTCCAGGTCCTTTTGGGACGACACCTCGGTGTCACAATCAGGCTTCAAAGAAGGGGCCCTCAGAGGTGCCTCGCTCTCCAAGGCATCAGAGCTCAACGAATCCTCCGATGAGGACTGTTCGGCCGGAGACCTTGCCGGACTGCAAAAAGTTTGGTGCAAATCAAAATATTACACTTTAGTAATCCCGGATGTATGGACATGTTCGGATCTCATGCACTTACGAGTTTACCAGGGGCTGGGCCTGGGATCCCACTCCAGGCTGCTGTCGGTAGCCGTGGTGGACGCCTCGGGGATGAGTGTTCTTCCCATCTTAGGTGAATCTACCTCTAAGGGTGAGGAGGCTGTCCTTTTCTTCCTTCCCCCCGTAGGGGACTCGTCCTCTTCCTCCTCCTCCTCCTCCTCCTCCTCCTCCTCCTCCTCCTCCTCATACTCATCGGAGGAATGATGGTCTCCGGAGTCTTCGGACTTTGTGTCCGAGGCACCGCGACGACGGAGGCCGCTCCTGGTCTCCTTGGCCTCTTTGTTGGCCTTTTTCTTCGGCGCCTCGTAAGGCGCTGGGACCAGCATCTTCGTCAGAAGTGGTCCTGCCGGTTCTTCCGGCAGCAGGGCTGGACAGTGTATCGACCCCGCCTTCTTCGTCCATCCCTAAGATAATCATGGAAAAGCGTGTTCAAAACATCTCCCTCGGGACATACTCATGAAACATGCGGATGGCCAAGACATAATGATGACTTACCGGACTTGCAAGGTGGGACAGATGGTACCCGCGGTCCACGGGGGAGTCCGGCCACGGTTTGCCAGACTTAAAAAGCACCTTCCAGATGTCCTTGTGTGAGGAGCCGAAAAGCTCCCGCAGGGTCTGGTGCTTGGCCGGGTCATACTCCCACAAATTGCAGCTTCTGTGCTGACATGGAAGGACCAGGCGGACCAACATCACCTGGACTACGTCAACAAGTTTGATGGCCCTGTCTTCCATACCTTTGACGCACGCCTGGATTACTGGCAGTTCATCGAACGACGACCAGCTCAGGCCCTTCTTGGGCCAGGACGTAAGCCGCCAAAGTGGCTCCAGATCGAAACTCAGGAGCAGTGGCCCATTTTTTGCGGCGCGGCTCACTGATGTAGAACCACTGCTCCTGCCACTCCTTGACGGAATCATTGAAAGTACCCGTCGGCCATGTGACCTTGGGCATTCTGCTCACAATGGAGCCTCTACACTCGGCGTGCTCGCCGTTCACCACCTTGGGCTTCACATTGAAGTTCTTTAGCCATAGTCCGAAGTGTGGCGAGATACGGAGAAAGGCCTCGCACACTATGATAAACATCGAGATGTTGACGAAGGAATTGGGGGATAGATCGTGAAAGTCGATCCCGTAGTAATACATGATACCACGAACAAAAGGGTGAAGGGGAAACCCAAGCCCGCGGATGAAACGGGGGAGGAAAACGACCCTCTCATCGGGCTCTGGATTAGGGACAATTTGTCCTGCCGTCAGAAGACAGTGGCCGATTTTCTTGGCCAGATACCCGGTCGCCCGAAGTTTTTTAATATCCTTCTCCTGGATGGAGGAGGCCATCCACTTGCCTCCTGCTCCGGATCCAGACATTTTCGGAGAACCTTTGTTGGTGGGGAAGATGAACACTTGGGTTCTAGGGCTCGGGTGAAAGGAAAGGGACAAGCAGAAGGAGAAGAAGGCGTGGGTAGAAGGGAAGAGGCCTTTCCTCTTTATAGAGGTGATGAAACTTTGTGCCTCCCCGCTTGCTTAATGAGACCTGCTCGTTCCCCACTCACCATGATTGGTGGTGCGGTGTGGTTACCCACGCCCGTATTGAAGAGAATCCCACGATAAAGGGGCACGATCTCTGCTTCGATAAGACGTGCCAAGGAAACCGCCTCGCAATATGCGTAGTAGCTGGTTGTAAACTACAGATCGAATAATGGCCTAGCCGTGGTGTGATGACACGCTACAAAGAATTGTCAGCAGATTAGATTTGTGAAATATTATTCTCTCTACGGTGGTATGTGAAATTAATCTTGCAGAGCCGAACACGACTTAGGTGTTCGAAAATTACTTTGGAGTATTCAGAGATGGAACCTGCCTTGCAATGCCGAAGACAATCTGCGCGCCGGACTCATCATCATTGAAGCCTGGTTCATGGGCTACTAAGGGAGTCCTGGATAAGGGGGTATCCGGACAGCCGGACTATATACTTTGGCCAGACTGTTGGACTATGAAGATACAAGATTGAAGACTTCGTCCCGTGTCCGGATGGGACTCTCCTTTGCATGGAAGGCAAGCTTGGCGATCCGGATGATAGATCTCCTTCTCTGTAACCGACTCTGTGTAACCCTAGCCTCCTCCGGTGTCTATATAAACCGGAGGGTTTAGTCTGTAGGACAATCATAATCATAATCATAGGCTAGCTTCTAGGGTTTAGCCTATACGATCTCGTGGTAGATCAACTTTTGTAATACTCATATCATCAAGATCAATCAAGCAGGAAGTAGGGTATTACCTCCATCGAGAGGGCCGAAACTGGGTAAACATCGTGTCCCTAGTTTCTTGTTACCATTAGCCTTAGACGCACAGTTCGGGACCCCCTACCCGAGATCCGCCGGTTTTGACACCGACAGGGGGCGCCCCCCTTTCCTTCCTCTCCTCTCTCCCTTCCTTCCCCTCTCCTACTTGGACTAGGAAAGGAGGGAGTCCTACTACCTATGGGAGTAGGACTCCTCCCTGGCGTGCCTCCTCCTGGCCGACCGCCCCCTCCCCCTTGATCCTTTATATATGGGGGCAGGGGGGCACCTCTAGACACAACAATTGATCCTTGAGATCTATTAGCCGTGTGTGGTGCCCCCCTCCACCATATTTCACCTCGATAATATCGTAGCGGTGCTTAGGCAAAGCCCTGCGTTGGTAGAACATCATCATCGTCACCACGCCGTCGTGCTGACGGAACTCTCCCTCGAAGCTCGGCTGGATCGGAGTTTGAGGGACATCATCGAGCTGAACATGTGCTGAACTCGGAGGTACCGTGCGTTTGGTACTTGATCGGTCGGATCGTGAAGACGTACGACTACATCAACCGCATTGTGCTAACGCTTCCGCTTACGGTCTACGAGGGTACATGGACATACTCTCCCCTCTCGTTGCTATCCATCACCATGATCTTGCGTGTGAATTTTTTTAAATGACTACGTTCCCCAACAGTAGTGGTGCCCGATACTCCTCTCTCATCCCCTACTGTCAGAGTACGGTAAAAACCATCAAACTCTAAGGGCCTAGGCTCTACCAAACCCCCATCAGAAGGAAGCATGCATATGTCACAAAATTCAGTAAGTGGGATCTGGCGGTGTTCAGCATATAAATTAAATGACACCTCAGGGGGATTATTCCTAGAATGAAAATGGAAGTTTTGCACAAAGGAATTTGTGAGAAGATGATACTGTTCGCATTCAGCTGCGATGAAGTCGGTGAGGCCGGCATTAGCAGCATATTGGTTGAATACTTGGAGGATACCGACCTCTTCCATGAACTCATTGTCCGGCCACTCACACGGCCGTAACTCTGCCAACCTCGGGGTATGGAGATCATTGTCAAATGACTGCCTAATAACCCCCTTGTAGTGCTTCTTCGAAGCAAACTTCCTAAAGATATTCATCTTTTTCCTATGAACAAAATTCTGAAATTTTTAGTCCACCAAATTTTTCTCAACAAAACTTCACAAAAATGATAGCAACTACTCATAGGGATGTATAGAAGCCACAACAAGCATTCAAACTACTTAGAACTCTAAGAATTCAACATGCAAGCTCATCTACAGCAGCACCAAGAGTAGATAATTATTCTAAATATAAACCACTAAAAATAACTAATTGGACACATGGAGGATTCACATACCAAGCAACAAATCCCGGAAACAGTTTTGGAAATGGAGCTTCAAGCAAAGAGATCGAAATCCACGGTTTTGGAGGCAAGAACACGAGAGAGAGAGAGAGAGAGAGAGCGTGGTAATGATTTTTTCTGTGTGAGTGGAGTGAGGTGGGAGGAAGAAGTAAGTGAGGGGGCCCACAAGGTGGGCAGCACCCACCAGGGCACGCCTGGGGGTCCTGGTGCGCCCACGTGGGTTGTGCCCACCTGGTGCACCTCCCTCTGATATTATTAGCACCAAAAATTCAGAAATATTCAGAAAATAATCCTATCAGGTTTTCAGAGCATTCTAAGAACTTTTATTTTTGGGTCATTTTTTTATTGCACAGAAAAAGCAGAAAACAGACAAAGCATTTTATTTTATTTTATTTAACTAATAAAAACAAAAAACAAAAGGTAGGGATAGAAGGTAGTGCTTACTAAATTCATCAACTTCATACCTCTAAAGAATGATCGATTAATAAGGTTGATCAAGTCTTATTCACAACCACTTTCGATTAGCATGAAACCAAAAAACTTTCATAAATCACTAAGTTACCTCAATGGGGATATGAATGTTCCCAACAATGAGCATTTCATATTTCTTTTTAACAATAGGTAGAGGTAGTTGAAAACTTCCAATAGTGACTATCAGAGATTTTTCAATAACATTAATACCATTCACTTGGAATTGTTTCTTCAGAAAGTGCACCATATGCTCATTACTATTGATATGAAAAGTGACCTTGCTTTTATTGCAATCAATAACATCCCTTGCAGTATTCAAGAAGGGTCTACCAAGGATAATCGACATGTTTTCATCCTCGGGCATCTCAAGTATAACAAAGTCAGTCAAAATAGTAACATTAGCAACAGCAACGGGCACATCCTCACAAATACCGATAGGTATGGCAGTTGATTTGTCAGCCATTTTCAAATATATTTCAGTAGATGTGATTTTATTCAAATCAAGTCTTTTATATAAAGAGAAAGTCATAACACTAACACCAACTCCCAAATCAGATAAATCAGTTTTCACATAGTTTCTTTTGATGGAGCAAGGTATAGTTGGTATTCTCGGATCCCCAAGTTTTTTAGGTTCTCCATCTTTAAAAGTATAATTAGCAAGCATAGTGGAGATTTCAGCTTCCGGTATTTTTCTCTTATTAGTGATGATGTCTCTCATATACTTTGCATAAGGAGGCACTTTCAAGATATCAGTCAAGCGAGTACGCAAAATGATTGGCCTAATCATTTCAGCAAAGCATTCAAATTCTTCACCATCTTTGTTTTTAGTTTACTTAGATGGAAAGGGCATAGGCTTTTGAACCCATGGTTCTCTTTCCTTACCGTGTTTTCTAGCAACAAAGTCTCTTTTATCATATCTCTTATTCTTGGGTTTTGGGTTATCTATTCCACAGCTGGTTCTATCTCAACATTATTATCTGGTTCTTTATCATTAGGTTGAGTATCTTCATGAACCTCATCATTATCTTTTTCATTATCAGAAGGTGAGTGTTCATTACCAGATTGAGTTTCAGCATCAGAGATAGAAATTTCTTTATCATTATCAGGAGGTTTTTCTATTTCAGGTTCACTAGAGGCAGGCAAAGTCCTATCATTTTTCTTCTTCCTTTTCTTTTTCAAAGGACTAGGTGTGGTGGTGTTCTTTGTTTGAAAATCTTGTTCAATTCTCTTTGGATGTCCCTCAGGATAAAGTGGTTCCTGAGTCATTTTACCTCCTCTAGTTGCTACTCTAAAAAAAAGTCACTTATATTATTGTTCATTTCATCAAGCAACTCTCTTTGAGATTTAGCAACTTGTTCTAGTTGAATTTAAACCATAGAGGCATGTTTTCCTACACCTCTAACATCATTTGAAATTATAAATAGCAAGTCAATTAAGCGAGCAATCATACCAGAGTTGTATTTCAATTGTTTCATAACATTTGCATTGAAGTGATCTTGCTTTCTAATGTAATTATCAAACTCATAAAGGCATTGGCTAGGATGTTTATTACGAGGATCATCACTATCATTTAATTTCATTAGAGATTTTACCTCTACCACCTTAGGTGGTGGTGGTGCTTCAAGCCCATGTATTTCTTCGATAGGTGGTAAATTTTTAACATCCTCGGCTTTAATACCTTTTTCCTCCATAGATTTCTTTGACTCTTGCATATCTTCAGGACTAAGATATAAGATACCCCTGTTATTTGGAGTGGGTTTAATAGGTGTTTCAGGAGGAGTCCAATCATCATAATTTTTCAATATGTTATTCAATAATTCTTCAGCTTGCCCAATAGTTCGTTCCCTGAAAACACAACGAGCACAACTATCTAGGAAGTCCCTAGAAGCATTGGGTAGTCCATTATAGAAGATATCAAGTACTTCATTTTTCTTAAGAGGATGATCAGGCAAAGCATTAAGAAATTGGATAAGCCTCCCCCAAGCTTCTGGGAGACTCTCTTCCTCAATTTGCACAAACTTAAATATTTTCTGCAAGGTAGCTTGTTTCCTATGAGCAGGGAAATATTCTTCAGAGAAGTAATAAATCATATCGTGGGGACTACACACACAACCAGGAGCAAGAGTATTGTACCAAGCTTTAGCATCACCCTTTAATGAGAACGGAAAAAACTTGAGAATATAGTAATAGCAAATCTTCTCATCATGAGCAAAGAGGGTGTCTATATCACCCAACTTAGTAAGATTTGCCACAACAGTTTCAGTTTCATAACCATGGAAACGATCAGATTCAACCAAAGTGATTAACTCTGGGTCGACAGAGAATTCATAATCCTTATCATCAATAAAAATAGGTGAAGTAGCAAACTGAAGATCACACTTCATTTTAGCATTCAGAGATCTTTCTTTATACTTGCATAGTAATTTCTCTAGATCATATCTCTCCTTACAAGCAAGAATATCTCTAGTTGCCTCCTCACTTATAGTATAACCTTCCGGTACCTTTGGCAATTCATATCTAGGAGGACTAGTTCTAGTAGGTGTTTTAGTATTTTCAGTTTCAAGTTCATCATCAGACTCAACAATATCATGTTGTCTTACTCTAGCAATTTGTTCACAAAAGAAATTCACCTAGTGGCACCTCTTCATGCAGACGGAGGTCGCGGCGAAGCTCAGGACTAAGGCCCTTGCGGAACCTTGCTTGCTTCTTGGCGTCAGTAGAAACTTCCTCGGTTGCATATCGTGCAAGATTACCAAACTCCCTGCTATAGACATCCACAGAAAGTCGGCCTTGGGTGAAATTGCAAAATTCTTCACGCTTACGGTCCATGAGACCCTCCGGAATGTGATGTTCACGGAAAGCCTCGCTGAATTCAGCCCAAGTAGTGACATGGCCCGCTGGGCGCATGGCTCCATAATTCTCCCACCATAGACTGGCGGGGCCTTCAAGATGATATGCAGCAAAGGTGACTTTGTCAGCCTCCGCTACCAGCGCGGAACGCAGTTTGTGAGAGATACTGCGAAGCCAGTCATCAGCGTCGAGAGGTTCGACGGAGTGGTGGAACGTGGGTGGATGCAATTTGATAAAATCACCGAGTGACACCACGTTAGCCCTCTGATGGTGTGCTGTGTTCTGTTCAATACGCTCCAACAAACGGTTTGTCTCCCGCTTGTTTCTCTCAGCTTCCATCATAACCTCGGCTAGTGAAGGAGGATGAGGCAGATTTTCATTCCTGGCTTCACTGCCTTCGGCCTGCTCTTGGGAAGCAGGGTTAGCGCGTGTGTTGACCATCCTAGGTAAACAAGACAATGATTTAGTCAGAATGATAAAATTCCGACATAGGATACATAATGTAAGGAATAATTCGGAATGCAAGATGATCATCCGTATGACATGGTAGATACAGAAACTGCTTCTTTATTCCATCGTCATACACACCATACAAGGTTTAGTACAAGACCAAACAAAGTACTATTTCGGTGAGAAAAGGATTACATCTCATCGGAGGCATTCCAAGCTCCTATACATTATTTTTCTACACCTCCGGAAGGAGTACAAACTAGGTCATATCCCACGAGTCACGCAGGACGATAGACGACACAGCTAGTGCGAACTAGTGATACTACTACTAACTCAGACCGATCCGTAGTAGTCCTCGTAGAAGTCACCTCCATAGCTTGGAAGCTCAACATGTTCATCCGGAAACAGACGATCTCGCGGAGCTTGTGGACCATAGGGGCTAGGATGAGGTCTTGGACCAACAAACGGTGGCCTGCGGGGACCGCGAGGTGGGGTGATGCCTCCTACATCACGCCAAACCATCACGTCTGGCAGAGCAGATCTCACAGGATAGAGATCGCGCATATCTGAATATCCAGCTTGCACCGCCGGTGCGAACCGAGTCAAAGTAGCCCAGTGGTCAGCACGGGTATTGAAGAGCTCTAACCTTAAGGCCCGATTTTCACGGTCCTTATCCTCGAGCATCTCAGCAGTGGTGCGAGTCCGTGAATCCTCCTGAGTGGAGTCAGCATAGATAGCCTGGAGATACCCTTGTGCTCCCGGAAGTGATCCTGGCATATACCAGAAATCAGAGTCCCGAAATAGACCAGATCTGACTCGCATAATGGTCATCATAGAGTAGGCGGCATCCTGCACAGCCCTCTCGATAGTAACCCCGAGTCCATAGGAGCAGTGAAGAGGCTCGGTGGATCCAGGATAAGATGGAAATATCCTGACAGTGCAGAGATACTGGCTTTGATTAAAATCTCGGAATTGCTCTTCGACCGTGTACTCAGGATACCAGCGGTATCCGGCCTCAGTCATTACCCTGACCAACTTAGCAGTATGGCCGGGTACATCTAGGCATCGAGTTAGGCGAACCACTTGATTGAGGTCGCGGGTGGCCATCTGAAAGCATAATCATAATGCAAGGCATTAGAATTTCTAGCAAAATTTCAGCAGCATAACAGCTGTAAATGCTCAAAAAGGATATTGAGACATTTGACAAAGGATTTCGTACACACTCAACATCATCATATCAAGTTCTGGAACCATTCCAACAACATAATGTGGTAGTAGAACTGAACTAGGCTTGTATCCATCAAACTTATAAGGTACTACTGATTAGTAACTCGTGATCCTGATAGAGAGAACAGATCCTAATTCCTTAACCCCCGGTGGAAGAATGGACTGACTCAGATCAGAAAGTCATAAGGTATAAGGAGTAAAAAGAGCCTTACGTTCCAACCCACAAACAATTCCCCTACATATAACTAAAGAATTTCTAGACTCAACATCGACCAGTTTGGCTTGGAGAACCTACAGGCAGTCCGGCTCTGATGCCAACGCTGTCAGGACCCCGACTCGATGTCACATCGATCTAGCTGGTAACACCTCATATCACTTTGCGGCCTCACGCATGGTATCCCCACGGGTGTCGTCTTACCTTTTTCCCGGGACCGTTTGCGCCTTTTGGCTCACGTATATGATAGTGTCGCTAGCATCCATATGATAAAGAGCCCGGGCTGACATGACTAGTTGTAAACCCAAAGTGGCACAGACTTACAGGGACAGGCATCCATGACCCAGCTTCGAACGTGTCGGTCATCAGCAAGTGGGTCCGGGCTGTAGCACTGGGCTAGCAGGACTCTGGTAAACCGGGCTGTAGCGGGCTAACAGGACTCCGGTACTCAAAGCGTGACATTTCCCCGAAGGGACAGACACAGGAACGGAGAAGGACACATGCCGGCCAGCCTAAGTGTTCCAGAGCAGTAGCAAGCTACCATGGCTCAGCGGTAACACTAGGAGACATTTCCCGGTAAGAGAGGCTACTAAAGATAAACAACTAGATAGTCAGATCCCACACATACCAAGCATTTCAATCATACACACAATATGCTCGATATGTGCAAATACAACGAAGCATCACAACATGACTCTACGACACAAGTACTTTATTTAAGGCTCAGTGAGCCATACATAACATACACACAAAGGTACGGGTCTCACGACCCAACATACAAGTCATACAATCATACAAGCTAACAGCGGAAGTAACTTGTCTGAGTACAGACAACTAGTAAAATAAAAGAGGCTTGGAAAGCCTGGCTATACTATGTGGTCCTTCACAAGCTCAGGGTCACCACCTGGGTCTTTAGCCTACTCGTTGATGTCAACGTCTACATAGAACCCATCAGAAGGGGTTGCAGCGTCTTCTGTAAAAATGTAGATTATAGCAACATGAGTACAAAGGTACTCAGCAAGACTTACATCAGAACCTACATACATGCATAGTATCAAGAAGGGTTGGTGGAGTTATTGCAGCAAGCCAGCTTTGACTCTTGGCTAGACTATCCTACGATACTCCAACTTGAAATAGTTTTGCGCACACGAGTCCACTATTCACCACTTCAATACACTACCGAGGATCCACCTCCGTCTTCCTACGGAAGAGCCATCCTCGGCACTCACACTTATCTTGAGGCTTTTAATAGTATCCATTTACTTGTCTATGAACTGTATAGGCAACCAAGTAGTCCTTTACCGCGGACGCGGCTATTCGAATAGATCATGTTAACCCTGCAGGGGTGTACTTCTTCATACATGTTTCCACCACTTAGCGTCTGCACACGACATGTGCTCGGCAGACTTCAAGCGAAAGCCGACGTGGGTGTAGACCACGACCTACCCAAACACTTAAGCCTCTAGTCCAGGTTTATCGCCTATTCAGGTTCCATCCGCAGGGAGTCCGGCCGAGGTTTCCCATACGGCCCCGAACGATGTGAACAGGGTTCCCGAGATACCTAACAGGTATTCGGTACACCGTGCCACGTACCTACCGCATCACAGCCCACCCCTACGGTCAGCGCTGTCCACGGCCTCCAGTAGGCTACAAACACCAGAAACTACTTGCAACTCCTGGACAGAGAGCTAGGGTGAATAAGAAGTCGAGCAGGGTCATATTTCAGGGCCCAATGCATGGTAGTAGCTGTATCTTAAATCACACATACAGATCTCAGTGCTTAAGGTCGGCTTCAATGAAACAACCCACCATGTACTCCTACATGGCCTCTCATCGATACCTTTACCAAATCGTGTTCACCACACCACTCTCATTACCGACATAATCATTTCACTCTAGCCCATCACCCAGATGAACCAGACCTGACACGACTCTAAGCATAGCAGGCATAGCAAGGTAGGAACAACACATACATATGGCTCAATCAACTCCTACACATGCTAGTGGGTTTCATCTAGTTACTGTGGCAATGACAGGTCATGCAGAGGAAATGGGTTCAACTACCGTAGCACACAACAGTTTGAATCGCGTTGTCTTAATGCAGTAAAAGAGAGCAGGAGCGAGAACATGGGATTGTATCGATATGATCAAATGGTTGGTTGCTTGCCTGATGGTTCGTTGCACGGATACGGTTCTTCATTAGGGTAATCACAAAGGATAATGATACACAGGCATCACCAAACAATGTGCAACAATATGATGCATGCATGAAACATGGCAATATGAGTGTGTTGGGCTAATGCAACTAAAGCCAGAAGTGTTTGAGCAAATTTGAATCAAAGATTCAAATTCCAAATTCAATTATGGCCTTTTAAAGTGCTTTTCCTTGTTCTGTTTAAAACATCAATTTAACTTGTTTGATCATGCATGAAAATAGTATAGATGGATAGATTGGATTTTTCTGATCATTTTTCATATATAATTTGTCCAATTTGGAGTTACAGAATAAAAGTTATGAATTTTTGAAGTTTAACTAATATTCTGGAATTTCCTGATTTAATTTAAATCCAGAAATTCAATTACTGCGTCAGCCTGACGTCACAGTGACATCAGCAGGTCAACAGGGCTGGCTCGGGTCAAACCTGACGTGTGGGGTCCACACGTCAGTGACACAGGGGCTAATCCCGTGTTGACCCGGGCTGGTTAGCTTTGACTAAGCCCTGGGGCCCACTTGTCAGCGTCAGTAGGTGGTGGGTTAGTGGCTAATTAACTAGGCCACGTCAGCTCGCCGGAGTTCTGGCCGGCGGCGACCAACAGTGCGGCGGCGATAGTGGTTTTGGTCGTTTCAGCCACCAAATGAACCACGGAGGCCACCGGAGTGAAGCTGAGGACGACCCGCGGCTCTTGGCGGAGTCCGTTGGGGTCGGGGTGGCTGGAGCCGACGGCGGCGAGCTCGGTTGCGGCCGCCGGGGTTCGGTCGTGCACGGGAGGGGTGTTGCAGGGGGTTTGGGGTAGCGTTGGTGCGTGCTACGTGCTCCTAGTGAGATGTGGAGCACGATGGTGAGCTCGGTTGGGCGCTACGGCGACCGTGGCCACGACGGCGACATCGCCGGCGGCGTGAAGCTTTCGGCCGCGGTGGGGCTAGGGCCTAGGGGTCGGGAGAGAGCAGGGAAGAAGGGGGAAACGGTGGCGTAGCTCACCGCGGTTGCAGTGGGCGTCGAAGCGGGCTCGGGGACGCGCTGGAGACGGCGAATTCGTCGGCGACGATGATCGGAGCCCGAAGAGGGGAACGGCGACGTGGCGGCGATGCAGGGCTTCCGGGGACTCGTGGAGCGGTGGGGAGGAAGAGGGAGTCGAGGCGGAGCTCCTGAGCTAATCGGGGGAGCGAGGGGTGGTCGGAGGCAGTGGCTAAGGCGAACGGCGGCGACGGTGTGCTTCGGCCGTGAGAGGGAGAGAGCGAGGGAGAACCGGGGGAGAGTGAGAGAGAGCAGGGGGGATCGGGACGGCTGCGGACGTCGTCCACGCGGCCAGGAGGTCGTTGGCAAGCAGGAGGTGGCCGCGCGGCCGCGCGCGCGCGAGCACGCAGCAGCTTCGGGGCGAGGGGAGGAAGACGACGGGGAGCTACAGTGCTGGGCTGGGCCGGTTGCTAGCTGGGCCGGCCAGCTGGCTGGGCCGCACAGGTAAGTCTTCCCCTCTCTTTTCTGTTTTCTGGTTTTATTTAATATATCTGCAACTTTGTTGAATTAAATAAAATACCTAGGCAACTCCAAAAATCACCAAACTACTCCTGGTCCAAAGTTGGATTATTTCCAACATGAAACATTTTAGTTTGGAGATATTTGAGCATTTAAATATTTTATATTATTTTAAATGCCCAAATTCAAATAGCTATGATTTAATTCAAAACCCTAGGATGGCCTAGGAAAATGTGCACCACTTTTGGCAGAGGTTCTGAACCAAGGCAAAAATGATGGGCATTTTAGAAGGGCATTTCAGGTTCATTGAAAATTATTTTAGTAAACCCTAGTTGGTTTCAGAGGGGACTGGGGGTTCTATCATCCCCATTTCAAGTTTCTGATGAAAGAGTAAACATGATGCAACACTCTAATGCATGACTAGCTAGGGTGTGACAACTCACCCCCACTCAAAAGAATCTCGTCCCGAGATTTGGGTTCCTCCGAGAAGAAGGCGGGATATTCAAGTCGAAGACGATATTCCCTTTCCCAAGTTGCTTCATCTTCAGAATGATGCGACCATTGAACCTTGAGAAACTTGATATTATGACGTCGCGTGGTACGTTCGGCTTGATCGAGGATACGAATGGGATACTCTCGATAGGTAAGATTATCTTGGAAATCAAGCGTTTCGTGGTCCACTTCACGGATAGGATCCGAGAAGCAACGCCTGAGTTGAGAAACGTGGAAGACATCGTGAACTCTGGAGAGGTGCGGAGGTAGTTCCAATTGGTAGGCTACTTCTCCTCGCTTGGCAAGAATGCGAAAAGGTCCAATGTAACGAGGAGCCAATTTGCCTTTGATACTGAAACGATGGGTTCCCTTCAGGGGGGTGACCCGAAGATAAGCCTTCTCGTCAACCTCGAAAGTCATAGCCTTATGTTTTCGGTCATATTGACTCTTTTGACGAGATTGGGCTGTTTTCAACTTTTCACGAACGATACGAACTTGTTCTTCTGCTTCCTGAATCATATCCGGGCCAAAGAATTGTCTTTCCCCGGTCTCTGACCAGTTAAGGGGTGTTTGACATCGTCGTCCATAGAGAACTTCAAAAGGGGCTTTACCCAAGCTAGATTGATAGCTGTTGTTGTAAGCGAATTCGGCAAATGGAAGGCACTTCTCCCAGTCCATTCCGAAAGAGATAACAGAGGCTCGAAGCATGTCTTCTAGAATTTGGTTGACGCGTTCCACTTGACCACTTGACTGAGGGTGGAAAGCAGTGCTAAAGGAGAGACGAGTTCCCATAGCATTTTGGAAACTTTCCCAAAATCGAGAGGTGAAAAGACTTCCTCGATCCGAATTGATTTCCAAAGGAACACCATGGAGGGACACTATTCGGGAGATGTATAAGTCTGCCAGTTGGCTAGCGGTTATACTCTCACGAACAGGTAGGAAATGAGCTACTTTGGAAAGACGATCGACCACGACGAAAATAGCATTATTCCCTCTTTTGGTTCTGGGAAAACCGGTAATGAAATCCATACTAATTTTATCCCATTTCCATTCAGGAATAGCTAAGGGTTGAAGGGTGCCAGCAGGTCGTTGATGCTCTGCTTTTACATGACGACAGACGTCGCAATTTGCAATATACTGAGCAATTTCTCTCTTCATCCTAGTCCACCAGAACCTCTGGCGTAGGTCCTGATACATCTTAGTACTACCGGGATGAATGGTGAGAGGAGATTCATGAGCCTCCTTAAGGATCAACTGCCGTAGATGCTGGTTCTTGGGAACCACTAGACGGTCCTCAAAGTACACAACACCATGATCATTTGTGGAGAAACAACTAGCACCTCCGCTAGCAATGTTCTCTTTGATTTTAGATATTCCCTTATCTCGCTTTTGGGCAGCGATGATTTGATCCGTAAGGGTAGGTTTTGCCACCAAGGTGGAAAGAAAACCTTGAGGTACAATGTGAAGGTTAAGCTTTCGAAATTCCTCATGGAGAAGCGGTTGACTTTGTTGTAACATCAGGTTGTTACAATAAGATTTATGACTTAGCGCATCAGCCATGACGTTGGCTTTCCCTGGGGTATAGGTTATTCCTAAGTCGAAGTCTGTGATCAATTCAACCCAACGTCTTTGCCTGAGATTCAGATCCGGTTGGGTGAAGATGTACTTCAGACTTTGGTGATCAGTAAATATTTCGCAACGATTACCGAGAAGGTAATGTCGCCAGGTCTTAAGTGCATAGACTACGGCTGCAAGTTCTAAATCATGAGTAGGATAATTCTCCTCATGTGGGTGCAATTGCCGTGAAGCGTAAGCAATTACGTGTCGATCTTGCATAAGAATGCAACCTAGTCCTTGTCGCGAGGCGTCGCAGTAGATAACAAAGTCCTTGGAGAAGTCTGGCGGTACCAGCACGGGAGCAGAGGTCAGGCGTCTTTTCAGTTCCTGAAAACTGTGCTCACATTGTGGAGTCCATTCGAACTTCTTATCTTTCTTGAGGAGTTCGGTTAGAGGTTTAGCAACCTTGGAGAAGTTCTCGACAAAGCGACGGCAATAGCTCGCTAAGCCTAGAAAACTCCGAACTTGCTTGACCGATTCGGGTGGAGTCCAATCAAGGACGGCTTGAACTCGCTCAGGGTTAACAGCAATACCTTTACCAGATATTACATGACCCAGATAGGTCACTTCTGATAACCAGAATTCACATTTAGAAAATTTGGCATAAAGGCGATGCTCTCGAAGTTTCTTCAACACTAGCCTTAGATGTTCGGCATGTTCTTCCTCGTTCTTGGAGTAGATGAGTATATCATCAAGATAAACTACGACGAATTTATCCAAATACTCCATGAAGATTGAGTTCATTAACCGAGAAAAGGTGGCTGGAGCGTTGGTTAATCCGAAGGACATGACGGTGTACTCGTATTGGCCATAACGAGTAACAAAGGCCGTTTTAGGAATGTCCCCGTTTCTGATTTTGATTTGATGGTAGCCTAACCTCAAATCCATCTTGGAGAAGACTGAGGATCCAGTGAGCTGATCATACAGGTCGTTGATCCTGGGAAGTGGATATTTGTTTTTGATTGTGACCAAATTGACAGGTCGGTAATCTACAACCATCCGGTCCGTACCATCTTTCTTCTTGACGAATAGGACGGGGCAAGCCCACGGAGATGAACTAGGGCGGATGAAACCCTTTTTCAAGGATTCATCGAGTTGTTTCTTAAGCTCGGCTAGTTCTAGGGGTGCCATCTTATAAGGTCTTCTAGCAATCGGAACGGTTCCTGGAATGAGGTCTATTACGAACTCAACATCCCTGTCAGGTGGAACACCTGGCAATTCCTCTGGAAAGACATCCGGAAAGTCACGGACTACCGGAACATCCTCAAGGTCTGGCAAAGGGTTGGCGTTAAGAGAATATAATTGTCGCTTAGCTATTCGAGTCAAAACATTGACTATCTTGCCCGAAGGGTGGGTGAGTTGAACAGTCCTAGAGAAGCAATCAATTTTGGCATGATGAGCTGACATCCAGTCCATACCCAAAATGATATTAATATCTGATGATTTAAGGGCTATCAAAGATGCGAGAAAAACAAGTCTGTCGACTTGGATTTCATTTCCATGGCTTACTCTAGAAGTTTGCCATTTGGATCCCGGAGTTTGAATTACCATGGAGGATGGCAAGTCACAGAATGCAACGTTATGCAAACGAGCATAATTTTCAGATATAAAAGAATGAGAGGCTCCTGTATCGAAAAGAACAGATGCCGGGTGGCAGTTAACAAGAAGCGTACCGAGAACGACGTTGGGATCTTCTTGAGCTTCTTCGGCAGAGATACAGTTGACATGGCCACGTGAAGCGGTGACCGGTTTAGCATGAAACACCTTTCCTGTCGGCTTGCCACGGCCAACAGCTTTAGCAGATTGATTGGGGTTGGTCTGGGGACACTCACGCATATAATGACCAGATTCCCCACACTTGAAACAAGTCACGGAACTGGTACGTGGAGGAGCATTATTGGTTGGACCCCCATAGGGCTTGGCTGGAGCAGACTGTTGAGCGGGGCGAGGCGCTTGGAAAGATGGCCTCGGTGTGAACCTGGGTGGCAGGGCGGTGTTGGGTACCCACACGCGGCGCTTCTGAGGACCAGCACCGGATGAGGAACCCGTGTCACGTCCATGCTTGCGTGTTGCGTCATAGTCAGTCTGACCAGTTTCAGCACTGATGGCTTTGTTGACAAGTTTCGAAAAGGATGTGCACTCATGCAGACGGAGGTCGCGGCGAAGCTCAGGACTAAGGCCCTTGCGGAACCTTGCTTGCTTCTTGGCGTCAGTAGAAACTTCCTCGGTTGCATATCGTGCAAGATTACCAAACTCCCTGCTATAGACATCCACAGAAAGTCGGCCTTGGGTGAAATTGCAAAATTCTTCACGCTTACGGTCCATGAGACCCTCCGGAATGTGATGTTCACGGAAAGCCTCGCTGAATTCAGCCCAAGTAGTGACATGGCCCGCTGGGCGCATGGCTCCATAATTCTCCCACCATAGACTGGCGGGGCCTTCAAGATGATATGCAGCAAAGGTGACTTTGTCAGCCTCCGCTACCAGCGCGGAACGCAGTTTGTGAGAGATACTGCGAAGCCAGTCATCAGCGTCGAGAGGTTCGACGGAGTGGTGGAACGTGGGTGGATGCAATTTGATAAAATCACCGAGTGACACCACGTTAGCCCTCTGATGGTGTGCTGTGTTCTGTTCAATACGCTCCAACAAACGGTTTGTCTCCCGCTTGTTTCTCTCAGCTTCCATCATAACCTCGGCTAGTGAAGGAGGATGAGGCAGATTTTCATTCCTGGCTTCACTGCCTTCGGCCTGCTCTTGGGAAGCAGGGTTAGCGCGTGTGTTGACCATCCTAGGTAAACAAGACAATGATTTAGTCAGAATGATAAAATTCCGACATAGGATACATAATGTAAGGAATAATTCGGAATGCAAGATGATCATCCGTATGACATGGTAGATACAGAAACTGCTTCTTTATTCCATCGTCATACACACCATACAAGGTTTAGTACAAGACCAAACAAAGTACTATTTCGGTGAGAAAAGGATTACATCTCATCGGAGGCATTCCAAGCTCCTATACATTATTTTTCTACACCTCCGGAAGGAGTACAAACTAGGTCATATCCCACGAGTCACGCAGGACGATAGACGACACAGCTAGTGCGAACTAGTGATACTACTACTAACTCAGACCGATCCGTAGTAGTCCTCGTAGAAGTCACCTCCATAGCTTGGAAGCTCAACATGTTCATCCGGAAACAGACGATCTCGCGGAGCTTGTGGACCATAGGGGCTAGGATGAGGTCTTGGACCAACAAACGGTGGCCTGCGGGGACCGCGAGGTGGGGTGATGCCTCCTACATCACGCCAAACCATCACGTCTGGCAGAGCAGATCTCACAGGATAGAGATCGCGCATATCTGAATATCCAGCTTGCACCGCCGGTGCGAACCGAGTCAAAGTAGCCCAGTGGTCAGCACGGGTATTGAAGAGCTCTAACCTTAAGGCCCGATTTTCACGGTCCTTATCCTCGAGCATCTCAGCAGTGGTGCGAGTCCGTGAATCCTCCTGAGTGGAGTCAGCATAGATAGCCTGGAGATACCCTTGTGCTCCCGGAAGTGATCCTGGCATATACCGGAAATCAGAGTCCCGAAATAGACTAGATCTGACTCGCATAATGGTCATCATAGAGTAGGCGGCATCCTGCACAGCCCTCTCGATAGTAACCCCGAGTCCATAGGAGCAGTGAAGAGGCTCGGTGGATCCAGGATAAGATGGAAATATCCTGACAGTGCAGAGATACTGGCTTTGATTAAAATCTCGGAATTGCTCTTCGACCGTGTACTCAGGATACCAGCGGTATCCGGCCTCAGTCATTACCCTGACCAACTTAGCAGTATGGCCGGGTACATCTAGGCATCGAGTTAGGCGAACCACTTGATTGAGGTCGCGGGTGGCCATCTGAAAGCATAATCATAATGCAAGGCATTAGAATTTCTAGCAAAATTTCGGCAGCATAACAGCTGTAAATGCTCAAAAAGGATATTGAGACATTTGACAAAGGATTTCGTACACACTCAACATCATCATATCAAGTTCTGGAACCATTCCAACAACATAATGTGGTAGTAGAACTGAACTAGGCTTGTATCCATCAAACTTATAAGGTACTACTGATTAGTAACTCGTGATCCTGATAGAGAGAACAGATCCTAATTCCTTAACCCCCGGTGGAAGAATGGACTGACTCAGATCAGAAAGTCATAAGGTATAAGGAGTAAAAAGAGCCTTACGTTCCAACCCACAAACAATTCCCCTACATATAACTAAAGAATTTCTAGACTCAACATCGACCAGTTTCGCTTGGAGAACCTACAGGCAGTCCGGCTCTGATGCCAACGCTGTCAGGACCCCGACTCGATGTCACATCGATCTAGCTGGTAACACCTCATATCACTTTGCGGCCTCACGCACGGTATCCCCACGGGTGTCGTCTTACCTTTTTCCCGGGACCGTTTGCGCCTTTTGGCTCACGTATATGATAGTGTCGCTAGCATCCATATGATAAAGAGCCCGGGCTGACATGACTAGTTGTAAACCCAAAGTGGCACAGACTTACAGGGACAGGCATCCATGACCCAGCTTCGAACGTGTCGGTCATCAGCAAGTGGGTCCGGGCTGTAGCACTGGGCTAGCAGGACTCCGGTAAACCGGGCTGTAGCGGGCTAACAGGACTCCGGTACTCAAAGCGTGACATTTCCCCGAAGGGACAGACACAGGAACGAAGAAGGACACATGCCGGCCAGCCTAAGTGTTCCAGAGCAGTAGCAAGCTACCATGGCTCAGCGGTAACAGTAGGAGACATTTCCCGGTAAGAGAGGCTACTAAAGATAAACAACTAGATAGTCAGATCCCACACATACCAAGCATTTCAATCATACACACAATATGCTCGATATGTGCAAATACAACGAAGCATCACAACATGACTCTACGACACAAGTACTTTATTTAAGGCTCAGTGAGCCATACATAACATACACACAAAGGTACGGGTCTCACGACCCAACATACAAGTCATACAATCATACAAGCTAACAGCGGAAGTAACTTGTCTGAGTACAGACAACTAGTAAAATAAAAGAGGCTTGGAAAGCCTGGCTATACTATGTGGTCCTTCACAAGCTCAGGGTCACCACCTGGGTCTTTAGCCTACTCGTTGATGTCAACGTCTACATAGAACCCATCAGAAGGGGTTGCAGCGTCTTCTGTAAAAATGTAGATTATAGCAACATGAGTACAAAGGTACTCAGCAAGACTTACATCAGATCCTACATACATGCATAGTATCAAGAAGGGTTGGTGGAGTTATTGCAGCAAGCCAGCTTTGACTCTTGGCTAGACTATCCTACGATACTCCATTTGAAACAGTTTTGCGCACACGAGTCCACTATTCACCACTTCAATACACTACCGAGGATCCACCTCCGTCTTCCTACGGAAGAGCCATCCTCGGCACTCACACTTATCTTGAGGCTTTTATCAGTTTCCATTTACTTGTCTATGAACTGTATAGGCAGCCAAGTAGTCCTTTACCGCGGACGCGGCTATTCGAATAGATCATGTTAACCCTGCAGGGAGTACTTCTTCATACACGCTCTCACCACTTACCGTCGTTTACACGACATGTACTCGGCAACCTTCAAGCGGAAGCCCAACGTGGGTGTCGGCCACGACCTACCTAATCACCTAAGCCTCCAGTCCAGGTTTATCGCCTATTCAGGTTCCATCCGCAGGGAGTCCGGCCGAGGTTTCCCATACGGCCCCGAACGATGTGAACAGGGTTCCCGAGATACCTAACGGGTATTCGGTACACCGTGCCACGTACCTACCGCATCACAGCCCACCCCTACGGTCAGCGCTGTCCACGGCCTCCAGTAGGCTACAAACACCAGAAACTACTTGCAACTCCTGGACGGAGAACTAGGGTGAATAAGAAGTCGAGAGGGTCCATTGGTTTCGGGCCCAATGCATGGTAGTAGCTGATTCTTAAATCACACATACAGATCTCAGTGCTTAAGGTCAGCTTCAATGAAACAACCCACCATGTACTCCTACATGGCCTCTCATCGATACCTTTACCAAATCGTGTTCACCACGCCACTCTCATTACCGACATAATCATTTCACTCTAGCCCATCACCCAGATGAACCAGACCTGACACGACTCTAAGCATAGCAGGCATAGCAAGGTAGGAACAACACATACATATGGCTCAATCAACTCCTACACATGCTAGTGGGTTTCATCTAGTTACTGTGGCAATGACAGGTCATGCAGAGGAAATGGGTTCAACTACCGTAGCACACAGCAGTTTGAATCGCGTTGTCTTAATGCAGTAAAAGAGAGCAGGAGCGAGAACATGGGATTGTATCGATATGATCAAATGGTTGGTTGCTTGCCTGATGGTTCGTTGCACGGATACGGTTCTTCGTTAGGGTAATCACGGTACTCCTCGGGGACAGATCCTGTCGCAAAGGATAACGATACACAGGCATCACCAAACAATGTGCAACAATATGATGCATGCATGAAACATGGCAATATGAGTGTGTTGGGCTAATGCAACTAAAGCCAGAAGTGTTTGAGCAAATTTGAATCAAAGATTCAAATTCCAAATTCAATTATGGCCTTTTAAAGTGCTTTTCCTTGTTCTGTTTAAAACATCAATTTAACTTGTTTGATCATGCATGAAAATAGTACAGATGGATAGATTGGATTTTTCTGATCATTTTTCATATATAATTTGTCCAATTTGGAGTTACAGAATAAAAGTTATGAATTTTTGAAGTTTAACTAATATTCTGGAATTTCCTGATTTAATTTAAATCCAGAAATTCAATTACTGCGTCAGCCTGACGTCACAGTGACATCAGCAGGTCAACAGGGCTGGCTCGGGTCAAACCTGACGTGTGGGGTCCACACGTCAGTGACACAGGGGCTAATCCCGTGTTGACCCGGGCTGGTTAGCTTTGACTAAGCCCTGGGGCCCACTTGTCAGCGTCAGTAGGTGGTGGGTTAGTGGCTAATTAACTAGGCCACGTCAGCTCGCCGGAGTTCTGGCCGGCGGCGACCAACAGTGCGGCGGCGATAGTGGTTTTGGTCGTTTCGGCCACCAAATGAACCGCGGAGGCCACCGGAGTGAAGCTGAGGACGACCCGCGGCTCTTGGCGGAGTCCGTTGGGGTCGGGGTGGCCGGAGTCGACGGCGGCGAGCTCGGTTGCGGCCGCCGGGGTTCGGTCGTGCACGGGAGGGGTGTTGCAGGGGGTTTGGGGTAGCGTTGGTGCGTGCTACGTGCTCCTAGTGAGATGTGGAGCACGATGGTGAGCTCGGTTGGGCGCTACGGCGACCGTGGCCACGACGGCGACATCGCCGGTGGCGTGAAGCTTTCGGCCGCGGTGGGGCTAGGGCCTAGGGGTCGGGAGAGAGCAGGGAAGAAGGGGGAAACGGTGGCGTAGCTCACCGCGGTTGCAGTGGGCGTCGAAGCGGGCTCGGGGACGCGCTGGAGACGGCGAATTCGTCGGCGACGATGATCGGAGCCCGAAGAGGGGAACGGCGACGTGGCGGCGATGCAGGGCTTCCGGGGACTCGTGGAGCGGTGGGGAGGAAGAGGGAGTCGAGGCGGAGCTCCTGAGCTAATCGGGGGAGCGAGGGGTGGTCGGAGGCAGTGGCTAAGGCGAACGGCGGCGACAGTGTGCTTCGGCCGTGAGAGGGAGAGAGCGAGGGAGAACCGGGGGAGAGTGAGAGAGAGCAGGGGGGATCGGGACGGCTGCGGACGTCGTCCACGCGGCCAGGAGGTCGTCGGCAAGCAGGAGGTGGCCGCGCGGCCGCGCGCGCGCGAGCACGCAGCAGCTTCGGGGCGAGGGGAGGAAGACGACGGGGAGCTACAGTGCTGGGCTGGGCCGGTTGCTAGCTGGGCCGGCCAGCTGGCTGGGCCGCACAGGTAAGTCTTCCCCTCTCTTTTCTGTTTTCTGGTTTTATTTAATATATCTGCAACTTTGTTGAATTAAATAAAATACCTAGGCAACTCCAAAAATCACCAAACTACTCCTGGTCCAAAGTTGGATTATTTCCAACATGAAACATTTTAGTTTGGAGATATTTGAGCATTTAAATATTTTATATTATTTTAAATGCCCAAATTCAAATAGCTATGATTTAATTCAAAACCCTAGGATGGCCTAGGAAAATGTGCACCACTTTTGGCAGAGGTTCTGAACCAAGGCAAAAATGATGGGCATTTTAGAAGGGCATTTCAGGTTCATTGAAAATTATTTTAGTAAACCCTAGTTGGTTTCAGAGGGGACTGGGGGTTCTATCATCCCCATTTCAAGTTTCTGATGAAAGAGTAAACATGATGCAACACTCTAATGCATGACTAGCTAGGGTGTGACAGACTCGTTGGATGATATTCATCATGAGACAGTTATAACCCAGGCGATATAGCACTAGCTCCAGTTCGTAAATATAATGTAGGCATGCATTCTGTAATAGTCATACGTGCTTATGGAAAGAACTTGCATGACATCTTTTGTCCTACCCTCCCGTAGCAACGGGGTCCTATTGGAAACTAAGGGATACTAAGGCCTCCTTTTAATAGAGAAGCAGAGCAAAGCATTAACACACGATGAATACATGAACTCATCAAACTACGATCATCACCGGGAGTGGTCCCGACTATAACTTGCAAGATCGGATCTAGAATATGGATAATAAGGTGATAACATAAACGGTTCAGATCTGAAATCATGGCACCCAGGCCCAAAGTGACAAGCATTAAGCATGGCAAGTCATAGCAACATCATTCTCAGAACATAGTGGATACTAGGGATCAGGCCCCTAACAAAACTAACTCAATTACATGATGAATCTCATCCAACTCCTCACCGACCAGCGAGCCTGTGAACACTACAAAAAAGGACACATCCGTGACATTTTGGGCCGAACGAATTTTTTTTTCTGTCATACATATGTGTGGGCTCCTACTTCTATGACAAAAATCATGACAGAAAATGGGATTTTTGTCCTGGGCGGGCCGGACACGCAGCTGCATGACATTCTTTGGGCCGTCCATGACGGAAAAAACCATGGTAGAATCGAGGGCAAGGAAAATTTCCGGGAGTTCCCGGTTACGGTGGGCGGTCGGGGGCCGGGCGATGCGCGTTTCTCTCGTACACGTACGCGCATGTGTGCGAGGTGTTGGCTCTAACTGAACCTGAATGAGGCATTGGGCTCTAACTGAACCCGAGATTGCACTGCAGGCTACGCGTTACCGAACCCGAGCGATCGATCGATGGCTATTAATTGAACCCGATCGAGCGATTCCTTCGCTACTGCTGCTAACTGAAGACGGTCGATTGGATGAACAGTGAGTGTTGCGGGGGGGTTTGGATGAACAGTGAGCGGTGGGGGTGGATGCAGGACCCCGTGGCGTTGCCTTTGGATGAACATGACCCCGTGGTGTGGAGGGCTGGATGAACAGTAGACGGTGGAGGGGTGCCCATGGAGGGGTGGTTGAACAGTAGCCGATGGAGTAGCGCGCGGTGGAGGCTAGATGAACAGGAGCCCGTGGATGAACACTCGCAGGTGGAGGATGGAGGAGGTCGACGGTGGATGAGCAGTAGCCCGTGGAGGCTGGAGGAGGTCGACAGTGGAGATGAACAGTATTCCTTGAAGTCCTGTTTTATGGTACGCCACACCCCTCCCGATGAACAGGAGCCCTGTTTCGACCGTAGCACTCCAACACAAGTCTATTTCGTCCGTTTTGTGGTACGCCACACCCCTACCGATCAACAGGACCCCCATTTCGACCGTAGGAGGTATTTTCCCTCCGTTTTGCGGTACGCCAGACCCCTTGAGGGAGTCCTGGATAAGGGGGTATCTGGACAACCGGACTATATACATCATCCGGACTATAGAAGCGTCAAGATACAAGACTCAAGACTTCGGCTCGTGTCCGGATGGGACTCTCTGCTGCGTGGAAGACAAGCTTGGCGATCCAGATATTATGTTTACTTCCTTGTAAACCGACTCCATGTAAACCCTAGCTCTCCGGTGTCTATATAAACCGGAGAGCATGGTCCTTAGAAGGCCGATCACAATTACAATCATACCATCATAGGCTAGCTATTAGGGTTTAGCCTCTACGATCTCGTGGTAGATCTACTCTTGTATTCCAGATATCTTTAATATTAATCAAGCAGGAAGTAGGGTTTTACCTCCATCGAGAGGGCCCGAACCTGGGTAAACATTGTTTCCCTTGCTTCCTGTAACCATCAGCCTAAGACGCACAGATCGGGACCCCTTACCTGAGATCCGCCGGTTTTGACACCGACATTGGTGCTTTCATTGAGAGTTCCTCTGTGCTGTCGCTTCGAGGCTTGATGGCGTCTTCAATCATCAACAACATGGTCCAGGGTGAGTCTTTTCTCCCCGGGCAGATCTTTGTGTTCGGCGGCTTCGCACTGCGGGCCAATTTGCTTGGCCGGTTGGAGCAGATCGACAGCTTCGCCCCTGGCCACCAGATCAGGTTCGGAAACTTGAACTACACGGCGGATATCCGCGGAGACTTGATCTTCGACGGGTTCGAGCCTGCGCCAGGGGCGCCTGACAACCATGATGAGCACGGCCTAGACCTGCTATCGGACAGTGCCCGGGACATCATCCCCGAAGCAGCCCTGGATCTAAATCCAGGGCAGGTTGTGTTGCTATGGACGGAGGGCTAGACCCCGCTCCTCAGGCCGCACAATTATCGGCGGTGGTGCCGAACATGGGTCCCACCACTGTCGAGGCCTGTAATCCCGGACCCCCGGACTCATATTCGGCTGTTGGTCCTGGTCCGCTCACTCTCGAGCCAACCGAGCCAGGTTGGGCTCCGGTAATGGAGTTTACCGCTGCGGACATCTTTCAGCACTCACCCTTTGGCGACATGCTGAACTCATTGAAGTATCTCTCTTTGTCAGGAGACTTTGGGCCGAACTATGTCTGGCTGGAGTGGGAAGCAGGCGACGAAGGAATTCGCTGCCCACCCACCACCCACTTTGTCGCCACGATCGATGATTTAACCGACGTGCTCGACTTTGACTTCGAAGACATCGACGGTATGGACGACGATGCAGGAGACATACAGGAGCCACCGCTCATAGGGTGGCGGACAACCACCTCTTCATATGATATATATATATATATATATATATATATATATATATATGGTGGACACTCAGAAAGAAACAAATGGCGATGAGGCAATGGAGGATAACCCCTCCAAGAAGAAAGCAAAGCATGGGCGTCGCCAGAGCCGCTCCAAGCCCCACCAAGGCAATACCGGCGCCGGAGACGATAATAATCCGGACGGTGCCGATGATGAATACAACCCCGAACAACCCGCCTTCGAGCAGGCCGAACAGGAAGGCGGGCATGACAGCCCAGATGAACAGGCGACGGACGGTTATCCGGAGGAGGACAACTACATGCCCCTCTCCGAAGACGAGATTAGCCTCGGCGATGACGAGTTCGGCGTACCCGAAGACCCCGCAGAGCAGGGGCACTTCAAGCGCCGGCTTATTGCCACTGCGAGAAGCCTGAAGAAGAAGCAACAACAGCTCCAAGCTGATCAAGATCTGCTCACAGACAGATGGACAGAAGTCCTGGCAGCCGAGGAATACGGACTCGAGTGCCCCACGGCAGACCGACCGCCTCGAGGTCGGGACAAAACGACATATCAGCCGAAATACTAGCTTGTACCCCCGCACCGGTTTACTACGGCCTGGGGAAATACTCAGGACCTGCGTGATAATCTACATAGTGCTGCAGGACAACCGCGATCGATCTACGGATCACGGGGGCGTGCCGAAGCACATGACGATGACCGTCATACCGGATACACTAATAGCAAATCCGGCCGGGCCGAATACAACTAGTCAGACGCAACCGGACTGCGCCGTGACATAGCCCAACATAGAGGCGCCGCACACCCCCTATGCTTTACTGATGAAGTGATGGATCACGAATTCCCAGAAGGGTTTAAACCCGTAAACATCGAATCATACGATGGCACCACAGACCCTGCGGTATGGATCGAGGATTTCCTTCTCCACATTCACATGGCCCGCGGAGATGATCTACATGCCATCAAGTATCTTCCCCTTAAGCTCGAAGGACCTGCCCGCAAATTCCGTTGGCAGTTGGGAAAACCTGGAAGACGCATTCCTTGACAACTTCCAGGGCACAGATGTGCGACCTCTGGATGCTGATGACTTGAGCCACATAACTTAACAGCCCGAAGAATCAGCCAGGAAAATCTGGACTCGGTTCCTAACTAAAAAGAACCAAATAGTCGATTGTCCAGACGCCGAAGCCTTGGCGGCTTTCAAGCATAATATCCGTGACGAGTGGCTCGCCAGACACCTCGGCCAGGAGAAACCCAAGTCCATGGCAGCTCTTACGACACTAATGACCCTCTTTGCATGGGCGAGGACAGCTGGTTGGCTCGCAGTAGCACTACGCCACATTCTGGAACTTCAGATGTCCGGGACAATAATGGCAAGCCACGGCGCAACAGACACAAGCGACGGAACAACGGCGACAGCACTGAGGATACGGTGGTCAGTGCCGGATTCAGCGGATCGAAATCCAGTTAGCGGAAGAAGCCATTCAAGGGAAACAATCAAGGGCCGTCCAGTCTGGACCATATACTGGAGCGCTCGTGCCAAATTCATGGCACCCCGGACAAGCCAACCAACCACACCAACAAAGACTGCTGGGTCTTTAAACACGCCGGCAAAATAAATGCCGAAAACAAGGACAATGGGCTGCACAGCGACGATGACGATGAGCCCCGGTGTCCGAACATGGGAGGCCAGAATAAATCCCCCCCAGGTGAAAACGGTCAACATGATCTACGCCACCCACATCCCCAAGCGGGAACGGAAGCGAGCACTGTGGGATGTATATGTGATGGAGCCAGTCGTCCCCAAATTCAACCCATGGTCAGCTTGTCCGATCACCTTTGATAGTAGGGATCATCCTTCTAGCATCCGTCAGGGCGGCTCAGCCGCATTGGTTTTTGACCCAATTATAGACGGATTTCACCTCACAAGAGTCCTTATGGACGGAGGCAGCAGCCTGAACCTGCTTTATCAGGACACAGTGCGGAAGATTGGCATCGATCCTTCAAGGATCAAGCCCACCAAAACCACCTTTAAAGGTGTCATTCCTGGAGAGAGGCCCGTTGCACGGGCTCTATAACATTGGAAGTGGTCTTCGGATCTCAGGATAATTTTCGAAGCAAAGAGCTAATCTTCGATATCGTCCCTTTCCGCAGTGGTTACCATGCCCTGCTCGGACGAACCGCATTTTCTAGATTCAATGCGGTACCACACTATGCATACCTCAAGCTCAAGATGCCAGGCCCGCGTGGGGTCATAACAGTCAACGAGAATATGGACCGCTCTCTCCGTACAGAAGAACATACTGCGGCCCTTGCGGCAGAAGTACAATGCGGCCTCCTCCGACAAACCACCAATCCGGCGACGACATTTTCAAGCTCTGTCAAGCGAGGGCGGAACACCCCGCAGCAAGATCAGCAGGCACGAAAAGAGAAGGACTAGCAGTCCGGCCTCCGCTCAAATCCCATTAAAGCAGCATTCGTGCTACGCATACACAATTACGCACTCAAAATACCATGGGCACAGGCGGAGGCGTATCAGGGGCTCAGTCAACAGTACAGTATCACTTCATAACCTTTCCATTCACCTTTAAGGACATTGCTTTAGTGCAGCTTCTCCAGAATAGCCGGATTTTCGGACTTACATAGGAGAGGAAACCCAGGAGGCAACAGGCTTTGGGCACAGCAGGAAACACCCAGGTGGAATCTATTTACGATCATTATCCCTGCTTTATTTATATGTACGTAGCCTGCCCCTTGATAGGATATGTCAAATCATCCTATTTTGTCTCCGCTTAATGCATACATTGTAAACATACGCTTAAACGCACTATTTATCAATGGGAGACCACATATAGCGTCAGCTTACTTATTTTTGTTTGAGCATTTTTTTTAAATGTCTATTTAATTTTGCATCCGTACACTTTGGTATGTGTACTTTGCCAGGGGATTCTTATGGTACCCCATAATACGGCAAGTCAAGTCCGAACACTTTCAACAGTGCGGCACCCCGAACTTATACAATTATATGCATCGGCTCCGAATCATGTCTTGGGTTACGGTTGGGATAGCTCGGCTCCCTTGCTTTGGTGCCTTACGTTCTGTTAATTTTGCTAAGGTATCGCAGGGAGAACTACTGCGATTGAGCCCTGGTTGTGCCGGACGAGCACCTTAGTAGAAAAAGCACAAAACTGTCCGACATGATGTGGCGAGAGACTGGTCACTGTTCGAGAGGTCTTAAAATCCTTAAAGATTTTTTCTGCTTTATTCGTTAATTCAGCTTTGTCCGATATAGGCGTGTATAGCGCCCCAATTCGTCCTTCCGGATTCTATGGGCTTCGCCAAAATTTAAAATCATATACTTCTATGGCTAAGTGAAGGTTATAAAGCTGTATAGTCTGATTGCCTGGTTCGCTATGCTGGACACCTCCTTAAGGGACCAAACATTTGGATAAAGAGTGTCTGGGTTTTCCACGAACACCCCAGTACTAGTTACACGGGGGCGGAAGCCGACGACTGGCCTACTTTCAAAATTTGATAAACAGCCGCACAGAAGGTAATATTTTAAATTACAAAAGTTCTACATAGCGCAAGTAACTTCGTCTTTAAATTACAAACATCACAGAAGTGAATTCATTCAAAAATTATGTCTTTGATACATTCATCGGCCACAAGGCAAGCACCCTTCATAACGCCATCATAATACCTCTCGGGGACATGATGCAGCCTTCCCTCCGGCGGCCCATCCTTCACCAGCTTCTCCGCATCTAGCTTGCCCCAATGCACCTTGGCGCGGGCAAGGGCCCGGCGGGCACCCTCAATGCAAACGGATCGCTTGATGACTTCTAGTCGCGGACAGGAAACCACCATCCGCTTGATCAGGCCGAAGTAGCTGGTGGGCAGAAGCTCGCCAAGCCACATCCGAACTATGAGATCCTTCATAGCCACTTCGGTCGCCTTGTGGAGTTCGACCAACTGCTTCAGTTGGTCACTCAGAGGCGTTGCATGTTCGGCCCCAGCATACTGGGACCAGAACAACTTCTCCGTTGAGCTCCCCTCCTGGGCACGGTAGAACTCCGCGGCATCTGATACGCTGCGTGGCAGGTCTTCGAATGCCCCTGGAGAGCTCCAGATTCAAGTAAGTAAAAGAAACGCCTCCTCCACATGTTTGCTTTGCATAAAAAATTTCTTACCCACCGCTATTTTCTTGGCCTCCTGGATCTCTTGCTGAGCCCTCTCGGCTTCGGCCTTGGCGTCTTTTGTATTTATAAGGGCCTTCGTAAGCTCGGCCTCCTTTGCTTTAAGCTCCCGCTCCGCAGACTCGAGCTTCTTGCCGAGCTCCTGGAGCTCTTCTTGTACCTCTCCCTCTCGGGCCTCTTGCTTTTTGCGCTCCTTGAGTTCCAAGGCCGCTTTGTGTTCGGCCTCGGACAGCGCCTTCTTGAGAGAAGCCACTTCGGTGGCGGCCTCCATTACCACATCACGACGTCTCGTCGGTAGAATAATCAAATTTTATTTACTATTTATTATATGAGAGAGGGAAATCATTTACCTTTGTTCTCTTCGAGCTGCCTCCTAGCGAGGCCGAGCTCTCCCTGTGCCCGCTCTAAATCTTGTGTCAGGCCGGCGATTTCGACTGTGCGAGCAGCAGCGGCCAGCAGCACAACCTGTTTATTTACATTCACACTTATTGTTAGACTCCTGCGGATTATAATTGACCCTCCGTTTGGTTATTCTTTCCGAACACCAAACAGAGTATCAGGGGATACAACCTATCGGGTGGTGATTTTACACATTTTTACTGCTTACCTCAAAGCCTGTTAGGAGGCTGGTGCAGGCTTCGATTAGTCCGCTCTTGGCAGAAAAAACCTTCTGAATCACCGCACTCATGAGAGTGCGGTGCTCTTTATCTAGGGAAGCACCTCGGAGCGCTTCTAGCAGACAATTCGGCGCCTGGGGCACAACGGAAGTCCTTGATATAGACGGCCCTCCCTCCATAACGAGGGGCTACCCGCCTAAGTCCGGAACCACTGAAGGCTCCGGAACAGTGTTTGGATGAGAGCCCGGCTTGCCGTGGCTCTCATCGACACGATCCGCGGGGACCTTGAACCCCGCGAGTCCGACGCCTGGGAGGCCGCCTTGACGCGCCTCCAGGGCGACCTCTGCCATCGTCGGGAGCCTTCGGGACAACACCTCCGTGTCATCCGCAGGACAAGGAGACGTGGCCGTCGGGAGTGAGCTCATTGCTGACTCACTCAAGGACCCGTCCGAAGACGACACTCCCGGATGGGCCCTGGCCGGACTGTATACAAGTTCGGCATTATAAACAAAATTATGAAGCGAAAATTACGATTGAGTGTGGATACTTACGACCGCACGAGGGGCTTCTTCCTGGGTAGCCACCCTTCCTCGCTATCGGCAGCGGTGGCGGAGTAGTCCGGAAAGGATGCTTTTCCCTTCTTGGACGTCCCAGTCTCCCCCACCGGGGTGGCCTTCCTCTTCTTCCCACCCCGGACACGGGGAGGTGGTGTTTCTCCTTGTTCCTCCCCGCCTCCGCGGGAGGAATCCGCCTCGTCGTCATCAGACGACAAGGGTATGACGGCCTTACGCCGAGGGCCTCTCCTGGCCCCCTGATTCACCGTCTCAGGCCCCCCATCCTTTCCGGATGGGGCGGCCTCTTCTTCTTCTTCTTCTTCCCCTTCGGGGGAGGAGTGCACCTCGTCATCTTCGGACGAGGCTGGCGCAACCTTACTTCGGAGACCCTTTCGGGTCCCCGGGGCCTTCTTGTCGGCTTTCTTCTCCGGCCCCTTATAGGGCAACGGGACCAGCATCTTCTTCAGAAGATCATTGGCTGGGCTTTCCGGCAACGGAGCCGGACTGTCGATCCGCTCCGCTGTCTCCACATACTCCTAAAACAAATATACACAAACTTAGGAATTCCCCCATGAGAACATTGGGAAGAACCAGACCCGGTGGCGGCCTGAGAACTCACCTGGGTAGGTTGTCGTGCGGCGTGGAGCCCGCGGTCCTCAGTTATGAGAGGAGGTACCTCGGTGGCCTTGAACAATGCTTTCCATGCGTTCTTGTGCTTCATGCCATAGAGCCTATGGAGCCTCCGGTGTTCGACCGGGACAAATTCCCATAGATTGAATGCCCGCCTTTGGCACGATAGTATCAGGCGAATGAGCATGACTTGGATCACGTTGACAAGCTTGATGTTCTTGTCCTTCATGCCCTTGACGCAGTTGATGAGTCCGGCCAGCTCTGCAGATTCGCCCCATAATAGGCCCTTCTGTTCCCAGGAGGTGAGCCGCATAGGGGGTCCAGATCGGAACTCGGGGGCCGACGCCCAGTTGGCGTCGCGTGGCTCAGTGATGTAGAACCACCCTGATTGCCACCCCTTCACGGTTTCCACAAAAACCTTCAGGTCGTGTGAAATTAGGCATTTTCCCCACCATGGCTCCTCCGCACTCCGCTTCCTGGCTGCTCACAATCTTCGGCTTCACGCGGAAGATTTGGAGCCACAAGCCGAAGTGAGGCTTTATGCGGAGGAAAGCCTCGCACACGACGATGAATGCCGAGATGTTGAGGACGAAGTTCGGAGCTAGTTCATGGAAGTCTAGCCCATAGTAGAACATAAGCCCGTAGACGAAGGGGTGGAGTTGAAACCCCAGTCCACGGACGAAGTGGGCAAGGAACACGACCCTCTCATGGGGTACTGGAGTTGGAATGACCTGCCCCTCATTTGGTAGTCGGTGCGGTATGTCTGCGGCCAAGTATCCAGCCGCCCGGAGATTCGCGATCTTCTTCCCCGTCGTGGTGGAAACCACCCACTTGCCTCCTGCTCCGGACATGACTAATTGTGAGGAGAAGACCTGGACTAGGGCATTGGAGCTCGAGGGGGCAAGAGTATGCTATGGGGGGAAGAAGGCGTGGGTAAAAATGAGGAACTCTTATCCCTTCATAGAGGTGACGATAGCGGTGCGCCTCCCCACTAGCCTGTTGAGTATCGCTTACTTCCCAAGCGCCACGATTGAGGGCACGGGGGCATTACCCATACCCGTATTAATGAGAATCCCGCGATAAGGGGACATGATCTCTGCTTTGACAGGACGTGTCAAGGAAACCGCCTCGCAATACGCGCTGTGGCTGGTTGTGAAAAAATAGTTCGAGTAATGACCTGGCCCTAATGGCATGTCACGTCGTCTAAAAGTTGTCAGCTGGAGTATCATTCTCTCTAGGGTAGTATGTGAAGATCATTTTGCAGATCCGGACACGGTCTACGTGTTCGATGATAAACCTTGGAGTATTCGGAAGGAGGAACCCGCCTTGCAATGCCGAAGACAAGACTGCACGCTGGACACATCGTCATTGAAGCCTGGTTCAGGGGCTACTGAGGGAGTCCTGGATTAGGGGGTATCCGGATAGCCAGACTATATACATCGTCCGGATTATAGAAGCGTCAATATACAAGACTCAAGACTTCGGCTCGTGTCCGGATGGGACTCTCCTTTGCCTGGAAGACAAGCTTGGCGATCCGGATATTATGTTTCCTTCCTTGTAAACCGACTCCATGTAAACCCTAGCTCTCCGATGTCTATATAAACCGGAGGGCATGGTCCTTAGAAGGCCGATCACAATTACAATCATACCATCATAGGCTAGCTCTTAGGGTTTAGCCTCTACGATCTTGTGGTAGATCTACTCTTGTATTCCACATATCTTCAATATGAATCAAGCAGGAAGTAGTGTTTTACCTCCATCGAGAGGGCCCGAACCTGGGTAAACATTGTGTCCCTTGCTTCCTGTTACCATCAGCCTAAGACGCACAGATCGGTACCCCCTACCCGAGATCCGCCGATTTTGACACCGACACCCCTCCTGATGAACAGGATCCCGTTTCAAACGTGGCCGGTCGAACACAAGGCCGTTTCCTCTGTTCTGCGGTATGCCAGACCTCGTTTCCATTGCTTGTTCCGTCGAAGCCCTCCCGATGAACACGACCACGCATTCCGTTCTGACCCAGCCGGTTGGCTCCCACACGTTCTGTTGCCTCCCGATGAACATGATGCATTCCATTGCCTCCCTATGAACACGACGCATTCCATTGCCTCCCCATGAACACGACGACGACGTTGTTTCTCTGTTCCAACCCAGCCATGTACACGAGCCCTGGCCGTATGTATGCGCGAGTAGGCATTCGAGATCCCGCCCGTATGTACGTACGTGGCCGTATTTTCTTTCTTGTACCCTGGCCGCTGTACGTACGTGTACATGCTACGTGCGCGCCTCTACTCCGACACGTGCGCGCCTCTACATCGACCAGTATGTACATACACGTTCGAGACCAGAATGAGAACACTACGTACGCATTGACCAGGTGGGTCCCGACTGTCAGGCACTTCCTTGCGTGCGAAGATGTAGCTGGTGGGTCCCAGCAGTCAGGGGGGCGAATCGTTTTTTTGTCCGGACACACTTCCTTGCGTAAGAAGATGTAGCTCCCAACAGTCAGGGGGGCGAATCGTTTTTTTGGACACACTTCCTTGCGTGCGAAGATGTAGCTGGTGGGTCCCAGCAATCAGGGGGAAACATTTTTTTTGCGAAATACGGTGGCCCATCCGGTGGGCCCCTACTGTCAGGTGGAGGAATCATTATTTTCCGCGTAATAAGGAGGCACTTCCTTGCTGCGGCCATGGACCCAGCTGTCAGCCTCTCCATGTACAGTCCACGTCCGATGGAAGTCGTTCCTTAACCATGTTGACCACGCCGCGCCGAGAGAACCACGGCGGTGGTAGATGGTGAGGCCTAGGAAGGGGACGACTAGAAGCCGGGGAAGACGCAGCAGTGGATGCCCACGTGAAGAGGAGTACGAGGGTTCACTGGTTCGGCTGCGGTGTGAGGCTGCTGTCGCCGCAGAATAATAGGAGGTGTGGATGAGTAGAGGGATGGCCTGGCCAGCGGTGGGAGTAGTAGGGGGCGGTGAGGCCTCCGCGGCATCACAGCCAGCCACTGGAGGCAGGAGCAGGCGGCACGACCGGCGCTACTTTGGGCGGCTGGAGCAAGAAGACCAGAGGTTGAAGAAGCACTATGGCTGTTGGATGGACATCATACGGTAACTGGAATATTGACTAAGTTGACAAAGCCCTTCGTCCCCGTCAACTTAGTAGGCCCACAAGTCAGCCACCCACTATGGTGGGTCCCAGCTAGCAGGGGGTATTCATTTTTGATGCGTAATAAGGAGACACTTCCTTGCGTGCGAAGATATCTGGTGGGTCTGACCTGTCAGCGGGGGCATGGTTTTTTGCGAAATACAGAAGCCCTTCCGGTGGGTCCCAGATGTCAGGTGGAGGAATCATTATTTTGTGCGTAATAAGGAGGCATTTCCTTGTGTGTGGCCATGGACCCAGTTGTCAGCCTCTCCACGCACAGTCTACTTCCGATGGTGTCGTTCGTTGACCACGTTGACCACGTCGCGCCGAGCGCATCCAAGGTGGTGGACGATGGCGAGGCCCCGGACAGCAATGAGCCGGAGATGGGAAGACACGGGAGTAGAGTCGCAGACAGAGAGGTGTACAAGGGTTAACTGGTTCTAGTGCGGTGTGGTTCGGCAGTCGATGGAGAAGAACATGAGGTGTGGAGGGGTGGAGGGATGGCCTGGCCAACTGTGGAGTAGCGCTTCATAGCGGAGCGTGCTAAGCAGAGCTGCTAGCAGCAGGAGGCGGGAGGTGGTCCCGACGGCGCTGGAGGAAGAAGATGAGAGATTGAAGATGGATGCCGGTCGTTGGATGTAAATCCAACGGCTAACATGTCAGAATCATTTGTTGACTAAATTGACAATGACCTGCGTTGGCTTCGACCTATTGGCCCACATTTCAGCCTCCAAAAATGTGGCACGTATTCAACCCATTTTTCAGAATTTATAGTCTTTTTTTTGCGCGGTAGAATTTACAGTCAATTTGATTTTTTTTGAATTACAGCCATTAGCTGGGCTGGGTGAACAAATTATGTAGCGTTCATGCGGCTCATTTATTTTATTTCCTAAAAATTTACAGGCCATTTGCACTTTCTCGAAATACACGATTTTGCTAGGCTGATTCTAATTATAATGTTGGGTTGGGCCAGTAATGTTATCAAACAAATAAAAAGGGGCTGAGCATTCTGTTATAAATATATTTAAATTATAAGTGATACTATTACATTCGTCCTTAAATCTTACCAAGCTTTTTTACACATCACTAGGATTTTCGTGCCAAAACAATCCAGGATTTTATTGTTAAGAAATTATTTTGATAAGTTAATAAGATGTGGGATATTGTTTTCTTACATATGTAAGTATCTGTTAAATATATGATGACAATAAAAATAATATATAATAACATATAAAATAATTTAAATATATATAATATAGTTATAAGGGAAACATAAGTTGGACCTGGCGTTCCTATTCTTATATAGGAAAATAGAACAGACCTCTGCGTTTTCTTCAAAAAAAATACATAAATTGGGCTGCCGATATTCAGGAAAAATAAAACCTCGGATGGGAGGTCCATAGGCCGGTCGATACATGACGGCCCTCAAGAAAATACAAACAGGCCTATGGACCTCCCATCCGAGGTCGTGGGCTGCGCATGTTAAAAATGAAAGCCCTCAAGAAAATACAAACATGCCTATGGACCTCCCTCCCAAAACCACGTCCAACACTTGCCAAAACTTCATCCCTCGACATTGTGTGGGCATTTTGACTGTGCATCATATGAAGATGTGCTATGCTTGAATGTTGATCAACATGATGTTAACTGGCTGGTAGTTCCATTTTCCACCATGAATAAAACTTCCAACATGATGTTAACCCTATTTGAAAAGGCTGTGTTAATATAAATGCTCTACCTCTGAAAGTTGCAGTTTCTTATCTGAAACTGAACTTGATGTTTCTTATCTGAAACTGAAACTTGCAGTTTCTTCTCTGAGAATCACATTGTCTGCACTTTTATACTCCTATGGAACTACATTTTTAAGTGCTAAAAATAGATCTCTAGAATTCATAAAATAGTTTATATGCTCAATACTGCAAATCTGAAATTCAAAAGACATTCATATCTGAAAGTACTCTCAAAATACACAACACAAAACACAATTCACAACCTGCAAATACTGACAACCCTATGCTCCTCCTGACAACTCAC